>NC_091440.1:111359033-111591533 GCF_964237555.1 Oryctolagus cuniculus
TCAAGTCCTGTCTCTACTGATTCCAGCTTCCTGCTCATGTATACCCTGGGAAGCAGCAGTAATGCAACTGGGTCTCTGCTGCCAATGTGGGAGACTTGGATGGAGCTCCTGGCTCCTAGCTCCAGCAGCCCCCAGATATGTGGGCATTTGGGAAGTGAACTAGCAGATGAGAGTTCTTTGTTTTTCTCAAAAAATAAATGAATTTTAAATGCTGATTCCAGGGCCCTATCCCAGGCCAATTATCTTGGAATCACTAAGCAGGAGAGTCTCAACAAAGCATTGCAGAAAGTCTCCCCAATCACACTAACGGGTACCAGAATAAAGAACCACTCATTTATGGCAACCTCTGTCCTTTAGTGGTGTGGGAAGGAGGGAATGCAGGTTGAGCAACCCAAATCTGAAAACTGAAAATCCCAAATCATTCAAAATCCAAATCATTTTGATTAATGATGCTCAGCTGGTAAAGTCTATGCAACTATTCCAAAATAAAAACAAAAACCTCCCCATTCTGAAACAATTCTGGTCCCAAGCATTTCAGAAAAGGGAAGTTCAACCTGTGCATTTGGAGAAGGAGAGGGATGCTGTGTGTCCAAGTGTGAGCTGACAATTCAATAAGTTGGCCTGAGCCACTGTGCTTTTTGTTCACAGCTTAAATCTACCTGGATGAGAAAGGAGCACCCACTGCTGGGCTCCTCCACCTTCAAAGGCATGCTCCCTGTGCATGTCTGCAGGTTACTTCATCAACAAGGAGTAAAGCCGAGAGGTTGGACCAGCGGTGTTCAAAGCATAGCCTCCAATCAGTAGTGTCAGCATCACTTGGGAACTCATTAGAAATGCAAATTCTTGGGGCCAGTGTTGTTGCACAGGGGGTTAAGCTGATGTATGTATGCCAGCATCCCAAAAAGGCACCAGTAGGAATCCTGGCTGCTCCATTTCCAATTCAGCTCCAGTTAATGCAACCGGGAAAGCAGCAGAAGATAGCCCATGTACTTGGGCCCCTGCTACCCATTGTGGGAACCAGGATAGAGTTCAATCCAGGGTGGTTTCATCCTGGTCCAGCCCTGGTCATTGTAGCCATTTAGGGAGTGAGCTAGCAGGTAGATTGACCTATCCCCCACCAACTCTACTTATCATATAAATAAATCTTAAAAGTGCAGATTTCAAGGCTCCACTCCAGTCCTACAAAATCAGCGACCATGGCGGGGTGGGATCCAGACACTGGGGTTTTTTGTTTGTTTGTGTTTTGTTTGTTTGTTTGTTTTGGACAGGCAGAGTGGACAGTGAGAGAGAGAGACAGAGAGAAAGGTCTTACTTTTCCGTTGGTTTACTCCCCAATGGCTGCTGTGGCCGGCACACCACGCTGATCCAAAGCCAGGAGCAAGGTGCCTCTCCTGGTCTCCCATGTGGGTGCAGGGCCCAAAGACTTGGGCCATCCTCCACTGCATTCCTGGGCCAGAGCAGAGAGCTGGACTGGAAGAGGAGCAACCGGGACAGAATCCGGCACCCTGACCGGGACTAGAACCCAGTGTGCCGGCGCTACAGGTGGAAGATTAATCTATTGAGCTGCAGCGCGGGCCCAGACACTGGGTTTTAACCTCACACTTGTCAGTGTTTGAAAACTACGAGTTTGTGTACTTACTCTTTGGTGACAGAGAGCAAAGTGGGAGACAATGCTGTGAAGTGTTCACAGAGATGCTAGCCCTGCGTCTGATGGTGAAGGATGTCAGGGGCTCCTTTGGAGTAATCAAGAACAGCAGACTGGAACACTCCCCTCTGCATGAGGGTTTTAAGCTTTGCCACACTTCACCTGCTGGACCTGTAGCCAGCTGGTGCCAATGTGATGTTTTTTGCCCACTCGAGAGATCTGATGCCAAACTGACAAAGTCCTGTTTTGAAGTTTTCATTTGTTCCTAAGATAGGGCTTATCTAGCTCTGTACCTTGTCTTAAATATTCCTATGCCAACTCTTGATTAGGTATTATAACAGATCATAAAAAAGATGCATGTATTAGTAAAAAGGATGATACCATTTTATTTGACTTTCAGAATATATTCATAACTCACACCAGTCAGGAACACAGCACCACCCCAAACCCACCCCCTCCTGTTTCTGAATCTCCCTTGGCTCGGGGCCCTTCTCAGCGCCTACGACACAGCTGCTGACAGGAGGAATGTGCCTAAATGATAGAAGAGTTGGGTCACAGCAGATAATCCATTTATGGATAATAAAAAATGTGTGTCACACTCCACCGACCATGTCAGTTCTGAGCTGCTACACATTAAGAACTCCTTCATACCCAAGATGATTTCAAAAGCCAAATGAAAAACCTGTGTGATTTGGCCATGTTCTAACTCACCCCAGAATAAAAGGTGAAAATAAACTCTGAGCAACAACTATTTACCAAATGGATGTTCAATCTCTGTCTGTGACCTTTTAGGGCAGTAAAGATTCTGCTTTTAAGAAGCCTGTAACCAAATGGAGAAGAAAGAAATACACATATTGAAAAATAGGTTATACCATCAGTGCCTTGGCTACGGTAGGCTAACTGGTTAACAAACAGTCTGTGAAATGTGTAATTCCAGCACAATAGAATTTCATTTCTTCTTCATGGAACCATATTGAGCTTGGCAGGGTAGCCTCCTCCATGCACTTATCTGGGGACTGGAGCCAATGGAGACTCTGCCATCTGCAATACGAGGCTTCCAAGGTCCCTAGGAGGTGTCTGCCCTCCAGCTAGCCAGAGACAAAAAAAAAAAACAAAAAACAAAAAACAATTGAGCTTGCAAGGGTTTGTATTTTATGGGCCAAGCCTTGAAGCGACACCTCTCACTTCTGCTCCATGGCCACTCCTAACTTTCAGAGAGGCTGGGAAATAGAGTCCAGCTGTGGTACCCAAAAAGGAGAGTAAACAAATTTTAACAATGGCTGAGAGTTTCTGACATTCTGGGCATGGTTGGAGAAAGCGTATGAATTAAACAGTTCTATTTCAATATGCTTCTCTTGTTTCATTGTTTCTCATGGTCAATGCATTACTTTTGCAAATGCTGAAGAGTCCATTATCTGAGCATATGGCTACTTCCTTGATTTTTCCTGAGCTGCAGGAACAATTGTTGGGATAGTCCACTCCAGTGATGAGTGTTATTGGAAGGCCATGGAAAAACACAGCAAAGAGGGGCAATAGTCTTCAACTGATGCTGCTTTGATCTTTTTCCTTCCTTTCATCCACTCAATCGCGTTTAACACCAATGCATGGAAACCACTTGGAAGTTGGCACGTGTTGAGAAGTGATGGATTTCACACAGGTGCTTGGGCTGACAGAGGGGCCAATAACACAGGACACCTGTTTGTTATTGGATTTAACAGGATGCTAATACTGAGCGGAGACTTTAAAACATAAAATGTGGAGGAATAAGGGGGGCAAATCTCTTTACACTGAGAGGATAAAAGGAGAGGCAGTTGGAAATAGAGTCAATTGTATTTTTCCTGTTTTCTTTACCTCAATACCTTGCTATCCATTTCCCAGACACCATTTTATTAGTTCAGGGTTCTGGGAGGAGCAGAGTAAGATGGAAAGGCAGCACACATCTGGACCTACAACCCCCCGCAGCTCTTCTGCAGAAGTAATTTTCTAATTGGCATCAATAGACACCAGTGTTGGCTGTTGCTGCTGGAAACATCAGCCATCCTCCTAAGCAGTAATCATAAGGTAGGATGTGAGCACAGAGGGAGCAGCAAATATGAGGGGACTTCAAAATGTTCATAGAAAAATGAAGTTAGAAGGTAAGTTGATTTTGGTGAAAATTTTTGGGGAATCCACATATAGTTTTCATAACATGCTTTTCTGTGACTATTTTGAAGACTATGCATGAATTTCAAAAAATTTTGTACTAAAACACACTTATGTTTTAAGCCCATTTTCCATGAACCAGTTGAAGTATACTTGTAGGTGAACCTGAGCCCAATAACTGGGTGCCCTGAATCCAGGCATTTGCGCACTTTGAGCAAGACATTCTGTTTCATTTATATAGTTAGCAGCAGTGAGGAAATGAGTGGCTGATGGAATTCTTGCACATTATGCTGAGAATTTACACCTCTGGCATCCACAGTACAGACTTAAGCTCAGGCTGAACTGATAGCTGCAATTAGAGTATAAGTTCTAGTTCTCTCATTCATTCAACACATATTATTATACAACTATAACAGCCCCACCAATACTCATGTTGTCAGTGGGGATTGAGAGGTTTTAAGGGGGTGGAGATTAATTCACCTGTGGCATTTGGATATGACAACTTTGGGAGACAATTAAGGTTAAATGAGGTCATAGAGGGTGATCCAATTGGACCATGGCTTTTTAAGACAAGGAGGTGAGAGCTGAGCTAGGATGCTCAGTCTCTCTTGCTTTCTAATGCCTTGTGCTGCATCAGGACCAGCAAGACAGACCTCAAACTTAGAATTCCAGGCTTCAAAACTGGGATAAAGTAAACTTCTTTTCATTATAAATTACCCAGTCAGTAGTATTCAGCTATAGCAACCAGAAAATGATTACAACTACAACTGTCAGGAGGCAGACACTTTGCCAGGTGCTGGGGATAGTGATGATAAACTAATTGTTGCCCTCCAGTTTACACCCTAGTGAGAGAGAAAGATAATAAGCTAATATATAGTCATGTATCTCTCAATGATGGGTATATGTTCTGACAAAGGCAGACTTAGGTGAATTCATCACTGTGGAAACATCATGGGGAGTACTTGTTCAAACTAACACAGTTACAACACCATGAGGTGACATAATCTTACAGCACCATCCTAGTGTCTATGATTACCATTGACTGCAAAAGTCATTATGTGCCGCATGAGTGAGTAGTAAGACGCTGGTGAGAGAAAGCTGCTATTAGCATAAAGATGGCAAAGAGGGTGGCATTTGATGAGATTTACACAGGGTGGCCAGGGATGTCCTCTCGACAGAGGTGACATTTGATCAGAGTTTGGAATAAAGTGAGAGTCACGTGACTATCTGAAAGAAAAGGGTTTCAGGCAGAAGAGGCTACAAGAGCAGTGAGGCCTTGCTTGGAGTGTTTCAGGGTTAGTAAGCTTGGTTAGTCTGACTGGAACCAGGGGACCCAGTAGAAGAGTGACAGGAAATCAGTCTGGTGAGGGAAGGAGGAGCCATCAGACTGTAGAGGTCGTAGTATATCTTTGGACATTCTGTGTTTGATAGAAAGTCATTACAGAGTTTTGAGCAAATAACTGGTATGAATTTTTATGTCTCTAAAGAACCACTTTGGCTGATACCTAGAGAACTGACTATGGGAAGCAAGAGTGAATGCAGAAGACAAGTGAGGAGGTGAAGGACACATTCATGATCACAATGGCAACAGAGTGGGAACTGGTCAGCTTCAGGGTATGTGTGGAAGGTAGAGATACCCATCTGTTGATGAATTTTATATTGGATGGTGAGAAAGACAGGAATCAAAACGGCACTGAGGTTTAAGGCCCAAGCAAATGAATGGTGATGTCATTGAGAAAGATCCTATACAGAACAGGCATTAGCTGAGGCCAACATAGACCTTGAACTAGATGGCCTAATATCAATGCCTGAATGTGTTATGTATTGTTTAGGAACTATGTTACCTCAAGCAAGTAATCTTTGAATGCCTCTTTACAGGGGTCTTCAAAAATTTAATGGAAACCATATATAATGAAAAATCTATGCATGCATTTAAAACAATGTTTGCACCAAAATAAACATATTTTAATTCCATTTTCCATGAACTTTCTGAAGCATGCTTGTATCACAGTTTCATCCTCTGTGAAGTGGTGGCTACCAATAATACTTCAGAAATTGTTCTGAAGACTAAGTTGATAACTATAAGCATTTGGCACAGTATCTGGAGTATAGGGAGCTCTCAATAAATACTGACTAAAATAAGAAATATGAGGGTGGAAACAGACTTTCAGGAAAAAAATCATCAGCTTTATTTGGGGCAAGGTAAGTTTGAGATTCCTTTCATATATTCCAGAAAAAGCATTAGTAAGCAGCAGGTAAGCCCAAGACCTAGGGTTTCAGGAGAGAGTGCCAGACTAGAGATACACATCTGGGAGATATGGACCTAGAAAAGATTTTATTAGTAGAGCAATCAAGAAATTCAGGCAATGCAAAAGAAATTACATAGGTTATGAAAGCTAAAAAGATTGCTCAGCCATAGAAAAGAATGAAATCCTGACTTTTGCAATGAAATGGATGTGCTATGTGAAATAAGCCAGATTCAGCAAGATTATCATCATATGTTATCTCTAATTTGTGGAAGTGAATATATAGAGTATAAAAATGTGTGGATGTCATATAATTTGGCATACAGTTTTATAAATTGCTTCAAAGACTTATACCATGCTCATGAGCTCATGACAATACACTCTTCGTTAGCCACATTAAGATTACTGTCATGAATCCCTTACTTTGTGATATTAAAATCCCTGTTTGTAAGAAAAGACAGTATATAAATGTACATATATAGTGTCTACATATCAAGCATACAACAAAATTTTAAAAAACTGTTACATTTTAAAACTAGAAGAAACTTAAAGAGGTAGGGTTGCAGTGTGCAAGAAGAGAAACTAATCCAGATTTGGGACACTCAGGTTTAAGTTGAAATAAGAATGATGGGCCTTTGTTCATAATTATATTCACTGCTCCCCATTTGTATAACTTTAGTCATAACATTCATGGCTGCTATTGAAAATTAGCTAAGTACCTATGTACATTTCTTGAAGAAAAATGGGACTTGGCCTAAATTTTTAAGTGTGGTATTCCATACACAGTAAAGATTTGACATCTACCAGCACATGGAAATGTCACAATTCCCAAACAGTTTGCATTGGCAGCTAGACATGGTTCATTAGCTGACTCAGCGTTTTCTCACCATGAAGACAATCATCACACCACAGGGACTTCCTAAAGCTAACAAATTATTATCTTTGGTAACTTTAGAGTAAACAGGACCCTGAGGAAACTATTCCCTAGATTTCTTGCCTGGTAGGGACATTAGACCCTTCATACTTACAGAGAAGCTGCATGTGTTAAGAAGCTTATTCAAATACTTCACCAACTCTATTTCAGCCCACTAAATTGTTTATCTTCCACTTTGTGTAGGTCATCAGCAAATCATTTCACTAAGTTAAACAGAGCTAAGAGTTCAGCCAAAATAGCATTACTGACTTGTAATATGAGTCCATGTCTGAGTGGCAAGAGGAGCTTCAAAAACACAAGTTTGGTTTCCTCCTGAAGTGGAAAGCAAGGTTTCTATTCCTCAGAAAGACCTGCTGTCATCTGTCACCCAGATGGTGGCAGTTATGCACTTCTTGACCTGTACCAAAGAGGAAGTAAGAGAAAACAGAGACACAAAGTCTGGGCAAAAGCTGGTCTCCAAAGGCTTAAGTGCACAAGAGGTGACCTCCCAGGCAAGGACACCTTCCCTGGCCCTGTTTTTTACATTAATGGTTCATAAGGTAACTCAATGGAAAGTATTGTAAGAGACTAGCCCAAGGTATCCCACAGTACCTGGAAATGACTCAAGGGACTTTAAGCTCAATAATTTCTTTTTTCTTTCAAGAAGTAAACAAATGCCAAGATATGTCCATATGCAGAAGTACCTGCTGAATGAGTATGAATGGACACACACATGCTGGCAGGTGGCGGGGAGTTACTGGTAGAGGCAACCACTGACCACTATCCTTGACTACAGAACCTAACACCAGGGTGAGCAATACTCTCCAAAGTTAGAGCTGGGCTGCAGAGTGTTCACTCTGAACCTTGGTCAAAAACTCAAAAAAGGATCTCTTTACTTGCAAGGTGAACACTTTCAGTTAAATGCAAATCCAGTGCCTCTCCATTTTTAACTTAAATTTCAAAATGGTCCTGTCTTAAAAATGTAGATATTAGATGCATACATCAGCCTTAAGCACTCAAGAACTACTTGGCAAATGGGGGAGGAGGAAGCATCTGATAGTTTCTATTTTCCAGAAAACAGTGTATTCCTGATTACCTCAGTATGGCAAGCTCTACTGTGTTCCAAACTACAGAGATGTAATGGACCTACATTTTCTGGTTATTACCCCCACTTCTTACCACAATTACCCTACTCCTGGCTCCCCTCTGTATGATGACCCATGATGAAAATCAGGCCCTTTATGAGCCTTTGTTGTGCCCCATGGGAAGGAAGAAAGAAATGAATGATAATGTTTATGAAATACCTCCTATCTCTCAAGCCCCGAGGAAGGCTACTTACCAGAAAGATAAGTTATTTTTTTTCTCTATTTTACTGGGGAGGGAACTGGTGTTCAAAATTTTGAGTAACCTTCCCAAGGTCACTGAGCTAATATTCATAAGCAGTAATGTTAAAATTCAAACTGCTATTGTCTCCCAAAAGCAATATTCTTTGTGTAGAAGTTAGTCTGGTTAGGATCACGGCCATCCTACTAAGGATCCCAGAAGAATTTCAGTAGTAATCTTCTTGATTCACTGACTGTGGCAACCAGTCCGATGCAGCCACTAGTACCAGGCAGCACCTTGGACAGATCATAAAAATAAAAAGATTCTGCAGTGGTAGAAGCAGCAGTAAAAGCAGCCACAGCCTTCGTAGACACTGGAGAGGTTGGCTCTAATACCCGATAAATCCTGCTGTTTCCAGCAGTCACTGTGTTAATAGCTTTTTCATACCTGAAAACCATTAAGAGGTCACTTCTCAATGTTCAATGTCCCATTACCTTTGAGGTTGTCACATGTGTTCTGTTCACTGCCCTTTTAATCATCCTCTTGCTTCCAAAAGACATTTACAAGATTCTTTTTCACTCCTGTAAATTCTGCAGTTCTCAACAGGACCAGTACTCAAGAAAGATTGGAAAAGTACAGTGTGTCATGGAAAGCGGAGGTCCTGCTCAATGCTCAGGAGGCTCTGATCAGAGCACACCGTGCGCTCTGCTGGGGATTCACACTTCCTTTCCTTCTCTTTACTGCAGCTTTGATCTCCTCTACTTCTTACCTGTGTCTTCCTATCATTGCACCTTCTTTGCTTTTCACCTTTCTGTAGTCATCATCTCTTTTCATCTTTTTCTTTCTCCCTCCTTTTCATTTCTTAAGTGCCCCAATTTTTACCTTTGTTTTCTCTACCTTTTATACTTTATCTTTTCTTCCTCTCTTACGGTTTTAGAGGCAAATTAGTTCAAGTGAAAAAACTCAGGTGTTGAAGTCACATCAACTTGGTTCAAACACTGGTTTTTCCACATACTGTGCCCTTGGACAAGTGACCTTCCTGTCCCCTCTTAGTCTGATCACCTGTAAAATGGAGATATGAACTACATTTGCATGTACATGTGAATACTAAATGAAGTAGGCTGTGTAAGGACTGTTAGGACTGATTAGAAGTAGGACATTAATATTCAGAAATGATAGACAAATCTTCTGTCTGTCCTTTTTGTCCTGCTGTCATTAATCCTACTTTCTCCTACACATTAGTATGATATTCTCTTTGTCACTCCCTGACTCAGCATCTGACTTTTAATAAAGTTCATGGGAATGCATATTATACAAAAAACTGCCATGGATTTCAAAAATTTTTCCACCAAAAATAAACATATATCTTTGTTCCATTGTTTGAAGACACCTCCCCCATCCTTTCATTTTGGCTGGATTCTCTCCTTGGCCCTCAGTTCTCTATTGTAAGTCCATGTTTCAGCACAAATAATCATTACAGAATGTTGAGTATTGACAGAATGTTCAAGCATCTCAGTGCCATGATGACTTTAAAGCACTTGAATAACAACAAAATCAAATACTTCTGGACCACTCTGAACCATCTATTAAGAATGAGAAGCTTAGGGTCAAGAAATAGCTATGTTTCTGTGTTTTTTTTAGGAACCAAATGTTTGACTGACAGAGTCTACCTAGTGAATAGGTTGAGTAGATAAGGTCACACTCTTTCCCAACTCAGGTAGTCAGAAAACAGTGAAGTTTTTGTTGATTGGAACTTTTTTTAATTTGTGAGTAACACTAACCACTAGCTCTTACACTAAATAAGTTGCTTTTTGGTGGACACAATTTTATTGTCAGGAGAACAATTTAGGGAATAAATTTCCCAAAAACTTCAGTATCATAGTTCTCCTTTTCAGAAAACACAGGACTCACGATATAGACATCAACTTGCACTGTGCAAATGCTGACCCCTGCTACATAACAACACCTTGTTAACTTGAGGCTAATCCACCTATCTTTTGTTAACTCCTAGCCTGACCTGCCATTTTCATGTCTCCAATTTTTCCTGTCTTTATTTTCTCTGAGTTGTTGACTTCCTTTTGCCCTTGTCTTTACTGAACTTCATTCTGTTAGTTTCTGATTACTTGTCTAATTTGTTGAGGTCATTTCCAATTCTAATCGCATCCCCCAAGGCTTTAGCCTCCACTTGAAATTCAGTCTCGTCTATAGAATTAATGAGCATGCTGTTGTGGTACCCAAGCCATTGGTGACAATCTTAACTAGAGATGGGTTCAGGACGGAGCCCTGTGCAGCACCATTGTTATGAGCTTTCTTGTCAAGAGAAATGTCTGGGCAGGTGCTTTAATGAAGTTTAGTTTAGAAAATGTAATCCATGGCCAGCACCGTGGCTTACTAGGCTAATCCTCCGCCTGCATGAGCCATGGCGCCAGCACACTGGGTTCTAGTTCTGGTTGGGGTGCCGGATTCTGCTCCGGTTGCTCCTCTTCCAGTCCAGCTCTCTGCTGTGGCCCTAGAAGGCAGTGGAGGATGGCCCAAGTGCTTGGGCCCTGTACCCGCATGGGAGACCAGGAAAAAGCACCTGGCTCCTGGTTTTGGATCCACGTGGCGCACCAGCCATGGCAGCCATTTGCGGAGTGAACCAATGGAAGGAAGACCTTTCTCTGTCTCTCTCTCTCTCACTGTCTAATTCTGCCTGTAAAAAAAAAAAAAATGTAAGCCTTTCTCTTTAGAATCTGGGGTTACTCAGGTAGAAGTTGTGACACTTTGGGGAATTTAAAGTTGTATTCTCATACAAGTGAAATGAAATCATCACAATTGTTGTTCAGAGCCTATCTTTCTTTACCAAATCTCATTATTTGGAATATAAAAGGCAGTACCTAGTCCACTGTTCTATGTTGGAACTCACTCATGTCTGCTCTGCCGAGGGAGTGCTTGGCAGGAGGACAAAGCCCCTGATTTGGGTTCCACCTCTGCCCTTCAGTATATGACCTTGGGCGATTTACCTAGCCTTTCCCAGCTTAGACCTTATCCTCATCAGCATAAGAATGGTTTGGGTCAAATGAACATGAATGCGCCTTCCAGATACAAGAGGCTGAATTCTGTCTTAATTAGTGGCCTAATTATTTTTAGTGACAAATTACTACATGTATTCTTTGATTATAAGCTTTACCATGACACTTACTTTAATAACTGTGAACACATTTAAGAAGCAAAGGTTACACTAGCTTTGCATAGTGTCTAGAATATATCTGCTCCAAAATGCATGTTTATTTGCTTACATGGATGTATTCCTTCCCCACAGCTTCTTAGATATATGAATCCCAGTTACTTATAAGATGTTTAGATGGCTGTCATTTCCTTATTATCCTTGACTACCAATATTTCATTTCAGAATTCTCACTTAAAAATGAAGAAACTGAAGCCTAATCTGGTTTGGTAACTGCTCAGAGTCATGGAGTTTGCATGTAGCAGAGCTGGGGCTTGACGTTGGGTTTCTCTTTCCATATGGTATGATTCCTTTGGCACCTGATTTACTGTTCAAACTCAGACTATGCTACAGAAAAAAAAACTATCAATTCTAGCAGCAATCAATTTAAGTGCCTCACTACACAATGGAAGAGTATCTCTTTCTCACCAATGAAATGACTGAACTCAATCCCTCTAGATTGGTTATCCTAAATTTTCTTACACTGGAGATCAATAAATAATTTTCTTTAGGGAAACTATAAAGAATGTTTTCTAAATGGTACAAGGGTAACTCAAAAAGTTCATGGAAAATATCTATTATGAAAAAACTGCATAAATTTCAAAATTTTCTGCATTAAAATAATCTTTTAATTCAATTTTTATAAATTTTTAAATAACTTTGCTATTTGAGAGACAGATAGAGAACTCTTCCTCACTAGTTTACTCCCCAAATACCTGCAAAGGCTGGGACTGGGCTAGGTTGAAGCTGGATCTCCCAGGTGGGTGGCAGGGACCCAATCATTTCAGCAATCATCCCTGATATCTCCCAATATGTGAATTAAAATGGACCAGATCCAGGAACCAAAGTCAGGATTCAAACCCTGGCACTCCTGTATGGGACATGGGTACCCTCACCAATGTCTTAACCACTAGGCCAAAAGTCCACCCCCACAGAAACCTTTTGAAATCCCTCATATTTGTCTCTACCTCTGGAAAATAGTGATTTTTAAAAAGTGAAATTTTTGATACTAATTTCTTCACAGACTCAATTCCTTCTTCCGGTACTTACAAATCCTTCTTTTTTCTCCCCCACAACTTAATATTTCACTTCCTTGGGACTGAATTAGGCCTCCAGGTAGGAGCTCCCTGAACACTTCGCACCTGAAAGTCACTGATGGCTTTGATTTTCTTGAATTTTCCTGCAAGACAATTTCTATATAAATAAATGTTTAAATAAATGTTTCCATATAAATAAATGTTTAAAGTAGGGAAATCTAATCACCTAGTTGTGAAATCTGAGGAAGAGTAAAGTGAAAGAGATGGATTCGAAAGGAATGATGGGAAGAAGCTCAGCATTGTTTTACCTCAGAAATGTGTATTGTTCTAGCCATTCACCTCAAGACACTGAAAGATTTTTTTTTTTATTCCTCAGATAGTGGTCACTGGTTAAAAATGGAATAGTCTGCAAAAGTTGCTGCATGGCACAGAAGCCCAGTGCATGCTGCAGCAGGAAGTCACGGGGGTTTAATGATGCAAAGTGCCTCTCTCTGTGCAACTACAAAAAGCAGATTCAAAGACATGCACCTCATGTTTCTAATGACAGGCTCTGGACAGAAGTATCTGCCCCCTCTTTGCCAGTCTCTTTCTTTATCACCCATTTGACTTCTCTTCCTTAAGTTTCTCAGAACATCTGCCTCAGTGTGTCCCTCACCTGGAAGAGAGGAAGGCATCACTCATTTCCCATGTTTTCTATGGATTAGCTCATTGGGTCTTCATCGCTACTGCATGTGGATGCATCCTAAGGTGACCCTGGTGAGTTACACTACCTTGTGTCCTTCCCTCCCTTGCCATGCTTCTAACCAACAGGACACGACAAAGGCGACAGGATATCACTGCCTCGATTAGGCTAGATTTTAATGGCAAAGGTGATGTGTTGTCACTTCCTATGATTGTGTTATATAAGGTTTCTTAATGGACTGGAGAGAGAGATTCCCCAGCTGGCCTTGAAGAAGCAGAAAGCCCCGGTGTCAATGGTCTATGGAAAGGGCTACACGGCAGGGAGCTTCTACAAGCTGAGGGTGCCTCCAGCCAGCCTGAAGTGGGAACCTTAATCACATCCTGCAAAGCAGCAGCACAGGGGTGCAAGTAGATGGTTTTGTACCACGTATGCAGATGAGAGGTCTGCAGGGCCACCATTTGGCAGCTTTGTAGGCTTTTACCCCAGGTAGAAGATCACCTATAGACACGTCTGGACCTCTGACCCCCAGACACTGACTGTGTGCTGTTTGTAGGAATTTGCTATGCAGTCATGGAAAACCAGTATGATTGTTATCTTTATCTTATAGAGGAGAAATGTAAGCTTTGTAGATCTTAAGTGTGGGAACTTAAGTCATTTTATTCAAGGTTGCACAACCAGCAAGGGACTGTACTCATATTTAAACCCGGGTCTTCCTAAAGGCTTAAGGTCAAATGCTCTCCAACACACCAAGTTGCCTTCCCACACTCCCTTCTCATTAACTGCCATTACTGACTGACTTTGGCCACATATGGGTCAGGAAATGACCTCTGCAGTTATGAACCAGTTGTGCATGTGATCTCGAAGTTAGACCTGAAAGATGGGGAAGTAACTGTCCTCTCCCTTTGCCCTTCTCCCTGGCTTTCTTGGGAAGGGAGGCTGCTCACTTCTCACCCCTGACCAAGTAGAGGGAGGGCAGAAGGGGCCGAGAAGAATGAAGGGGGCTGCCTAACACAGAAGAGAGGTTCATAGCGACTCACAGGGGGAATTACATGGATGTCCTATAAAAGAGAGTAGTTCCTCACAGGAGAAAGCTCTGAGGGTCACACTAATGAGCCTCTCACCAGGAATATCCCGATGGCAGGGGCCCATGAATAAGTTTCCATGCTTTGGGTTAATGCCTGGTCACAAAGAATCCCGCAGCTTCGCTTCAATATCATCAGTTTGGGTTGATTGAAAGAATGCTGGCAGTGGGCTGATTCTGAGGAGTCGAGGAGTATTGGTTCAGAAATGTAAGGGCCTGTTTGTTTGATGTGGATAGTAAAGGCTGAAATTTCATTGGTTAGGCTTGGCTGGATTTGTCAGCAGTTGGGCTGAATTGGACTGTATTTTATATGTACTTCAGTTAAATTACTGGAACAGTAATAAACTAGGTGTATCAAAATTCTGACATGCCAAATTACATGGGAGCATATTGGGAATGATCTAAGCCCCAGCTCTATCTAGTCCATCACAGTGCTCAAAGCACAGTTCTAGCAAGAGTTCATCAAATTGTTGAGAGCCAGTTCTTCACCAGGCCAAGGGCTGAGAGCCACGAGAGAAACAGCAATCAGAGACAGCCTTCGTCCTCCCAGGATCTACAATCCAGCAGGACAGAGAAGCACATGCCTCAATAACTAAACAATATCCCAGACATTTTGAATTTGCCTCTTTGGAGCCAGAAATGGTGAAGATTACAGTCAGCCCCAGTGGTGATACAGGCAATTAGGTGACACCAAGTCACTCCAAAGACCAGGCAACAGGTGAGAAAGGCCTAAGGGACAAGTTGCCATGTGCTATAAGAATTCCTGGAATTTCAGATCCCCTCCCACAGTGTCTCCTTTGATCAAAGACTTTATTGCAACAAACTTGGATGACACCAGGCAGAGTCCAGCTGAAAGGAAGATGAGGCTGATGAACATTTCTGGATTTCATTATCTTCACCTCCTAAGAAAAGGAGCCTCACAGGCAGCGCAGAATGAGGACTTCAGAATATGGACAGCCAATCCCTTCCTTGTGATCTAGTTAAAGAAAACTAATTCTCTGCTTAATTAAATGCCAAAGATGCACAGGAGCTAGAGGATCTTTATTGTTACATCTCATTGAGAGTTCAGTGTCTTCTTTAACTTATGAGGATATTGGTTGGTTATTTATTTATTTATTTATTTTTGACAGGCAGAGTGGGCAGTGAGAGAGAGAGACAGAGAGAAAGGTCTTCCTTTTCCGTTGGTTCACCCCCTGCCAATGGCCGCTGTGGCTGGCATGCTGCGGCCGGCACACCGCCCTGAACCAAAGCCAGGAGCCAGGTGCTTCTCCTGGTCTCCCATGCGGGTGCAGGGCATTCCCGGGCCACAGCAGAAAGCTGGACTGGAAGAGGAGCAACCGGGACAGAATCCGGTGCCCTGACCGGGACTAGAACCCGGTGTGCCGGTGCTGCAGGTGGAGGATTAGCCTATTTAGTAGCGGTGCCAGCCTGAGGATATTGGTTTTAACAAATACTGGGTGTGTGGTTGACATCACAAGGGAGGGAAGCAAAAGAGGCATAAGAAGAAATAATCTGAAGAACACTGCACTCTAGACAAAAACACTGGCTCTGACTGCAGACTGGTTTGAACCAGGACTCTTCCAACAATTTAACTGTGCAATCTTGGGCAAGTTACTCATTATCTCTAAGGTCAGTTTCCTTGTTTGGAGGAGATAACATTACTGACCTTGCAAGGGGTTGATTAGTTAAGCAAAATAGTGCATGTGAAGCTTGTAGCATCAAGGTGTGCATAGAGTGGATGTGCAGTATTTTTTGAAGGAAAGAATGAGGGCAGGAATGCACATGGAGAAGACAGAAAATGGGAGGAAGAGGAGGACTTAGCTTTTCGTTTACTGCCTTGTTATCCTTATTTTAGGTTTTCCTCTGAAATTTCTCTGATTTATCTCCCTTCCTTATTCACCATCAATGCTCTGTTAGCAAGAGGCCACCTGGTGTTGAGACCTGACCTGATTGGTCCTGGTTTCCATGGGCAAGACCATGGGATTAGAGGTGTTTAGTGGGGAAAAAATATCTTGATAAAATACATTTGGAAAGATACCATGGCAGAATTAAATAATCTTCTTTGCTGTAAAAATTTAGATGACAAGTAGGTAGCATCTTTCAGGTTAACTTGACAGGAGACAGTCTTTTCACAGATCACAGGAGGCTAGGGCTCCATGGAATACCAGTCTGAGAAATATGTACTTGTACCAAGGGAGCATACCAGTATTTACCAGACTGTCTTGTTGAGGGAAAAAGGTCCCTAAAATAGCCAATTGGGAAAATAATAACAAAGAAGAATCCCATTTTCCCAATCAACTAAGCAGTATACACTTGTAATAATCAGTCTAATATCATGCCCTCTCTTTTCTTATTTGTAAAACAAGGGATTGGTTATAAGAGAATGTTTTAAATAGTTCACAGAGACGGCAAGCCTCCAGCATGGTTGGGTCTGCTGTGACCCTGTGCATTCCTACAATACTTGTCAGAAGTTTTGAAATGGTTTGAGGCCTTGCCCTGCTCCATCCAGTGTAAGGTTATAGAACTTTCAGACAACTGGGAGAAAAAAAGAGAAAAAAAAGAAAAAGGAAAAAGAAAAAAAATAGTTCACAGAGAAACGAAACTATAAGTTTACTGTGGTGCAAAATACTTAAAATCCATGCATAGTTCGTTTTTTTTTTTTTTTTTTTTTTTTTTTTTGACGGGCAGAGTTAGACAGACAGTGAGAGATAGAGAGAGAAAGGTCTTCCCTCCATTGGTTCACCCCCCAAAATGGCTGTTACGGCTGGTGCGTGCCGATCTGAAGCCAGGACCCAGGTGCCTCCTCCTGGTCTCCCACACGGGTGCAGGACCCAAGCACCTGGGCCATCCTCCACTGCCCTCCCGGGCCACAGCAGAGAGCTGGACTGGAAGAGGAGCAACTGGACAGAATCCGGCGCCCCAACTGAGACTAGAACCCAGGGTGCTAGCGCCACAAGTGAAGGATTAGCCAAGTGAGCTGCAGCACCAGCTAGCACAGTTCTTTCATAATATGCATTTTCATGAACTTTAAGACTGCTCATATACATGGATTTCAAAAATTTTGGTGGGGCTGGTGCTGTGGTGTAGTGGGTAAAGCTGCTGACCTCTGTGCCAGCATCTCATATCAATGTGGGTTAGAATCCTGGCTGCTTCACTTCTAATCCAGCTTTCTTACATGGCCTGGGAAAGCAGCAGAAGATGGCCCAAGTCTTTGGGCCCCTGCACCCACATGGGAGACCCAGAAGAGTCTCCTGGCTCTGGATTGGCTCAGCTCCAGCCATTGCAGCCATTTGGGGAGTGAACCAGTGGATCGAAGATGTATCGATCAGTCTCTCTCTCTGCCTCTGTGTAACTCTGCCTTTCAAATGAAATAAATGAATCTTTAAAAAATTTGGCAGGCGCCAAGATAAGCTTATTTCTATGAACTTTCTGAAATATTCTTGTGTCTATTCTAAGTACGCTTTTTGCTCTAACAGTTTAACATTTCTGTGTGGACATGAATTACATGAATAACAGTTCACACACCACTATGGCCCTTCTAGATAATCAGCCATTAACAGTACTAAAGACTTTCAGTGGTGTATACTGAGCACCCACTGAATGCCGTACTCTGTGATAGATGCTCTGCACTCTTCAGGTCCTTTCCCTTGATTGTTACTACAAGAGCTATACTCAGGAACAAAGCAGAAATAGAAAGAAATTGCTGTGGCCCACAGTTCAGGCCCTCCGGAGTCTAGCTACTTTTCTATTTTCCATTTCCCACTAATCCTACACTAACCCTGGGCTCTCACTCCTTCCACTCCACCATGTGGAAGCTCCACTCCTGTTAAGCTGCTCTGTGTGTCTTATCATGCCAGCCACATGCTCCCTTCCTTCTTCCACAGCATTATCTTGCCTGCCTCCACCTCTGTCAATGTGAATGCTGTTCTTCCTCAGACACCTGTCAGATCATAAGAAGTTTTCCCTAACCTCCTAGGAGGGACTCTATCCTACTCCAATAAAATTCAATGGATCTTAATGTACACACTGTCATTGAGATGTTAGAAAATTCCCTTTACATGTGTGTTGATTTACCTCTCCTATGAAGCCTTAAAAGAAAGAGATTCCCATCTACCAGGCATCCTTCCTATACTGTGGAGTTCTGAACAAGGAGTTAGATTCCATTAGCATCAGTTGGAAAATATGGGGAAATTGACACTTCATTTAGTTCAGTAACTCCCAACCTACTTTTTCAATGAGGTTTTCCTTAGCTCCCTTATCTAAAATTTTAACACCTTGCACAATGTTGTGTACCTCCCTCCTTGCTTTATTGTATGTCTTTAGCACTTACTCTAGCTAACACTCTGTATAATTTACTTATATATAGCTTCTTCTTTTTCCCAGCTAGAATTCATACTCCACAAGGGTAGAGATTTCTGTGTTTGTTGTTGATTCTTAGCATAGAGTACTGGATAGGTGTCTGCAACAGAGTAAGGTGAACAAAAATTGAGTGAATGAATTAATGCAGAATTCTTTGATAAAAGTAGAGTTAGAGAATGTCGTTTAACCTAAAGGTCTTAATATGGACAGTCACTCTCGGCTCATTTACCCTACAGATATGTGGACGGGATCTTTCCATGAATGAGAGGAGAGTGAAGCTGGAAGCACACCTGCTAATGTCTGAGGAAAAGAAGATGCAATATTAAGAACTATCTGTCTCGGGGCCAACGCTGTGGTGTAACAGGTAAAGCCGTCACCTGCCCTGCCGGCATCCTATATGGGTGCCGGTTTGAGACCCAGCTGTTCTACTTCTAATCCAGCTCTCTGCTATGGCCTGGGAAAGCAGTAGAGGATAGTCCAAATCCTTGGGCCCCTGCACCCGTGTGGGAGACCCAGAGGAAGCTCCTGGCTCCTGGCTTCGGATTGGCTCAGCTCCGACCACCATTTGGGGAATGGACCAGTGGATGGAAGATTTATCTCTCTCTCTCTCTCTCTCTCTGCCTCTGCCTTTCAAATAAATAAATCTTTTAGAAAAAAAAAAAAAACCATCTGTCTCAAAAGCACAGACCTAAGCTAACTCAAGGTGGAGGCAGTACCCCAGGCAAGACTGGCATTTGGTAGAAAAAAAAAGGAATGATGAGAGTTGACTATGCAAGGAGAGAGAGTGATGTAGACCTGGAAATATGCAAAAGGAACCAGACTTTAAGAGTGGCTCTGCGCTCCATTAAAACTGGACATGTGATCAAAACAATTAGTCATCCACTATGAATAAACACATGGGCCTTTCTTTCCTCACCACAGCCCAGTGGGGACAAGAACCTCAGAAACAGTTTAATTGCCTTGGAGAGGGGAGACAGAAATAAGAGAGGAGGAAAAAAGCTACCCCAGTGTCAGCCTCATCAACACTGGTAATGCTAACACCATGTTCTCCAAAGAGCCAAGCACAGAATGGTACAATGAATGTCAGTTGACTGGTTGGCTGGTGCTGACTTTACAGGCATTAGTAGAAATTCTGGAACTAAAACAGAAGCCAACATGAAGGCAACCCCTTTCATTGGGTTTCAAAATCTGTTGCTAACCTCAGTTCTTTCTATCCTTTGCATAACCAAGCTAAAAACAGCCTACAACCTAGTTACTTTGGAATTCTACTATATAGTGGCTGTGGAAAATGCAAAACCTCCATGAGGTTTGGAATACCTACATTGCCCAGTGACATGATCTTTATGTGATCCTCAGCAAGTTAGTTCACTTCTCTAGATTTCAATTTCCTCATCTCTAAAACTGGGGTAATGATTTCTCAGTGAGTTGTTGTAAAGATTATATTAGGCAATTCAGAATTTCTTACTTTTTTAAAGATTTATTTACTTAAGAGGTAGAGTTACAGAGAGAGGGAGAGACAGAGAACAAGGTCTTCATCCGCTGGTTCACTCCCCAAATGGCCACAACATCCAGGGCTGGGCTGATCTGAAGACAGGAGCCTCTTCCCAATCTCCCACGTAAGTGCAGGGGCCAAGCACCTGGACCATCCACCATTGCTTTCCCAGGCCACCAGCAGGGAACTAGACCAGAAGTGGAGCAGTCAGGACTTGAACTGGCACCAATATGGGATACAGGCTCCACAGGCAGGGGCTTAATCTACTAGGACAAAGCACTGGCCACAAGAATTCATTTATTCATTCATTTGATGTTTACTAAGTATTTATTAGGTGCCAGGCTGCATTAAGCACTAGAGATGTAGAACTGAGAGACTTAGTTTCTGTTCTTCAAGAATTCACAATTTGGAGAACACATACATGTAAAAATGAGCAAGTAAAATACAGTCAAACCTCACTATTAATGGAAAATTGGTTCCAGGACCCCTTCAGATACCAAAATCCACCAACGCTCAAGTCTATTACACAAAAACAGTTTAGTATTTGCATAGAAGCTACCTACATATGCCTTCTCATATTCTTTAAATCATCTATAGATTACTTATAATTCCTGATTCAATATGTCAAGTAAATAGCTGCTGTCCTGTATTGCTGAGATGATCATGAGAGAAGAGGTGTTCAGCCAGTACGCAATTATTTCCTGAACGTTTTCCATCCTCAGTTGATTGAATATGTGGCTGCAGACACCACAGATATGGAGGGCAACTGTGCAGTGAGCTAAGTGCATGGCTGATGTGTCTGTCATCAGTTTAAGAACACACATAATCAGTTTCTAATGGGGCTTGCAGAGAGGTCAGGAAGAGCTCACCAGAGGAGGCAGCACTTGAACTGAGCCCTGACGAGTCATTAAGAGTTAGCCAAGAGGGAGGAGAGAACTTCCACTTTGACTACGACCTTGTCTAAATATGATCAGAGTCAGTGAACTCAAAAGGCTTCCATAGCCTTGGCGACTCATGACAAGAGCCTAGGGTGATTACTGATGCCATAAACAAGAGTGTCAATTTGTTAAGTCAACAACAGGAGTCACTGTGCACTTACTCCTCATGTAGGATCTCTGTCCTTAATGTGCTGTACATTGTGATTTAATGCTATAACTAGTACTCAAACAGTATTTTTCACTTTGTGTTTCTATGTGGGTGCAAACTGTTGAAATCTTTACTTAATATATGCTAAACTGATCTTCTGTATACAAAGAGAATTGAAAATGAATCTTGATGTGAATGGAAGGGGAGAGGGAGAGGGAAAGGGGAGGGTTGCGGGTGGGAGGGAAGTTATGGGGAGAGAAGCCATTGTAATCCATAAGCTGTACTTTGGAAATTTATATTCATTAAATAAAAGTTAAAAAAAAAAAAAGAGTTAGCCAAGCAGGAGGAAAGTGACTTCTCTCGACAACAGGAAAACTAAGGCAAGTGTTGTGGCACAGCGGTTTAAACCAGTGATTGAGATACCTGCACCCTGTATCAGAGTGCATATTTGTGTCCCAGTTAATTTCTCATTTCCAATCTAGCTTCCTGCTAATGCACCTGGCAGGCAGCAGATGCTGGCCCAGGTACATGGGTTCCTGCGACCTATGTGGGAGTTCCTGGATCCTGGATTTGGCCTGACTCAGCC
Organism: Oryctolagus cuniculus; assembly: GCF_964237555.1. Lineage (NCBI taxonomy): Eukaryota > Metazoa > Chordata > Mammalia > Lagomorpha > Leporidae > Oryctolagus > Oryctolagus cuniculus. Next base: position 111,380,831 of record NC_091440.1, read on the forward strand.
CCAGGTGTTGGGGACATTTGAACAGTTAACCAGCGATGAAAGAATGACTTCTCCCCTCCCTTCCTCCCCCTCTCCTTCCCTCCCTTCCTCTGTCTCTCTCTCTTCTTTCTATCATTCTCCCTTTCAAATAAATAAATCTTTGTTTAAAATAGGAAAACCACATGTAAGTGCAAGGTGGAGAGAGTATGGTAGATTCAGAGAAGCTTAACCAATTTCTTATAGGTAGAATTTTGCATAGAAGTTGAGCACCAATAGCAAATGAGAATGAAGAGGCAAGCTCGGGTCAAAAGCCAGGAAATGAAGCTTCTCTGTGTGGTTTAGAGGCTTCATCTGGGTGCCACTGGAGTGCTACAGTGGAGCTGTAGTCAGGAAACTGGTGTGAATAATTTTGCATTTTAGGTGGAGCCACTTGACACTGTGAAGGATAGATTAGAACAGAGGAGGTGATTGCAGTAATTCATGTCCTTGGAACATAAAAGCTAAGGCTTAAAAGAAGGTGGTGGGGCTGTAAGTTCAGGGCTCAGGGAAAAGATCTGGGCATAGAGATGTGAACATCATCGCTTTTAGACACACAGCATTTACAAAGTCTATGCACGTGGGGCTGTGAGTTGAGAAGGTCAAGCATGGAACCCTGGAGCACACTGGTAAATAAAGGCAGGTGGAGTAAGCCTGAGAATGAATGGTGAGAAGGTGGAGAGAAAGACTTCAACAGAAGATCTAAGGTGTTGCAAGGAGAGAGAGAGGAGTCACCAGCAAAAAATAGACAGAGAGGTCAGTAGGTTAACAAGTCCTCACTGGACAGAGAGCTGGGAACTCCAGGTGGCATTAGGAAAGGCAATTATAACAGACGTGCATATTACATTGTTAACAGACAGCTTCCCTTCTGTTCTTCAAATCTAAACAATAGGAACTCACAGAGCATGTGGCTTCATTATTTATTTTTAATTAGATTTTCAAGTATTAATTTTATTTACTGGAAAAGCAGACAGAGAGACGGACAGAGAGCAGAGATCTTCCATCTACTGATCCATTCCCCAAATGCTTACAACAGCCAGGGCTGGGCCACCTTGAGTTCAGGAGCCTGGAATTCAATCCAGGTTTCCCATGAGCAGAGACCAACTACTTGCTCCATCCATCATCTGCTGCATTCTAGGATGTGCATTTGCAGGGCACTGGAATGGGGAGTCATGCTGGGACTTGAACCAGACATGTCAATATGGGATGTGGGCATCCTAGGTGGAGTATTAACCACCGTGTCAAATGTCCACCCCAACAGTATGGCCTTCTATTAACCACTTCAATTAAGCATATCGCCATCCATTTTCAATAAGCAAATTTTGTCCATAGCCATTAATTGTTCATCTCTTCTCTTCCTGCAGTATAAGTTGATGGTTACTGTTGAGCCAGAAACAGGACTAAATACCTGATTTTTGTCAAAAAGGGTTATGCAACTCAGCTACCTCCTTTCTGCACTACGCCCCTAACTCTCAGAAAGTAAAACAGTTATATCTGTGTTTCCAGAACTTTACCTCAATGACCCAAAAGCAGAGGGCTGCTGTGCTGGGTGGGGGTTGCTGCTGGGGAGCCCTCCCTGCCACAGCAGCCCAGTGGGGTCCTCAGATAAAAGGCAGGGCAGAAAAGAAAGATGTTATTTCTGGAATTACCATGATAAGAGGTGTGATGAGAAGCTCACCGCAGGGCCAGGTAGAAAGGAAAAGGAGGAGGCAAAGAAATAGAAAGCTTTCTTGGTTTCTTCGCAAAGAAGCTCTCGGAAAATAATTGAAAATATGTGAATGCTGAGAAAAAAGCAGGGAGCTGGAAAATGAGAGACCCCTATGGATGGTTAATGAATCCCACTGGCTAGCTTGTATGTCAAAGACCAAAGTGACAGTCTTGTCGGAGCACATCTTTTACAGTGTTGGTCTCTGCTTAAGCTTTCAGCCTCCCAGGGCCACACCAGTGTGGAGATGTACAGGATGTTCTACCACTGGCTCTTCCAGACTGCTTGTTGCCAATGAGTCAACCGGATCTGTTTCTGACAGTTTATTTTCACCAAGTCCCTGTATACAACAAGTGCTGACTCAGTTCTCTTTTGCAGCTGAAAGTGCTAAAAAGCTCTGGAGTCCAGTTCTGGCCATCCTGATGGTCTGTTTTGCTCTTCTGGGTACTGGTACTATCCAGACAACTGAAACACACAATGCTGTTTACCTGATTCAAGGGTCAAGGGCAACGAACAATGGAAGTTTGATTTGGGGTGGGCATTTGCTGTAGCAGTGAAGATACCATTTGGGAACCCACATGCCATATCAAAGTGCATGGGTTTGAGTTGCAGCTCCGTTTTCAATTCCAGTAGGTGATGGCTCAAGTAGTTAGATCCTGCCACCCACATGGGAGACACAGATTGAGTTCTCAGCTCCTGGCTTTAGTCCTTGCAATCCTGGCTTTTGGGGAGTGAACCTACAGATGGAAAATTGATCTTTGTCTATCTCTTTGGATTTAAAGCAAACAAAATATGTTTTTTTTTTTATAAAGAAAGTATATTTGCCTCCAGTTCAACAAAACTCTGTCTCAGGTTTTAGAACAGTTCTCAAGGTGAGGATGATGTCCTACTGTGGGTTCTAGCTACTTTTCTGAAGGTTTCAAAAGCTCAAGAGAAAGAAGCTTACAACTGTCAGAGAGGCCAGAAACCCAGGACAACCAGGAACAACATTGCAACTGATGGAGTACAATGGAAAGTACCCATCTTTCACAGCCATCTTCTTATGATTAAAATACACTAGTCATTTCTTCAGTCGAGTCAGTTGCTTTTGCTTTTAGCTGGGCTATATTTCTGAGAAACCCAGAGACTGACTTAGTAGGTGGAAACTGTATATCATTTTGAGGGGATCAACATTCAATCACCAGGCACAAGATATCCAAGGGCATACAAAAGCCACAGGATTGTCATAAATCTTTCTAAGCGCAAGCAAATGTGCGGGAAGAATGCCCAGTGTTTTCTCAGGCTTGTCCTAACCTGCTTCAACCCAGAATAGAGCCACATAGCCTAACCAGTCAGGATGATACCCAAGACCAGCCCAGAGGCTCAAGCGAAAATGCGGCTACATTCAGTAAACACGGAGCACGAGACTTGAATTTTAGATTAGCAAGAACTGGTGGGGAAGGAAAACAGGCACTAGGACACTTGGAAGCGGCCGTGGTGGGTTGATCCACACTGTACTACCCACAGGGCATGAATGGGCCCAGACCCTTCTGTGTGTTGCCAGTGGTGGTATGTGGAGATCAGTAGAGTCTCTGGCTCCCCGACCTACTAGCTGTGTTCTTTGGAAAGCCACTAAACCTCTATGGGCTCTCTGATTTTTGTTTTTGTTTTTTACATCTTAAATGCTGACTCCAGAGTTAAATATTTGGCACATCAGCTTAAAGTCACCACTTTGAATGCCAGCATCCTATATCAGAGTGCCTGGTCTATTCCACTTTCAAACCGGCTTCCTGGTAACGCACACGCTGGGTGGCAGCAGACAACGGCTCGAATACCTGGGTCCCTACCACCCACATAGGTGGAGTTCCAGGCTCCTGGATTTAGTCTGACCCAGCCCTGGCTATTGCAGGCATTTGGGGGGGATAAATCAGCTCATGAAGATCTTTCTTTCTTTGCCTTTCAAATAGAATGAAAATATACAAATAAAAATTAAAATACTGACTCTGTAAAGATACGGTAGGGACTAATATGAATAAATATGAGTAATTTCTTAGAACAGTGGCTGATCTATAAGTACTGGCATATCATGGGCTATCATGGACATATTATAGTGTTAGCTATTACTAACACTTAATTTAATCTGTCAATCAGGGTTCCAATTGCTTTAGAGACTTCCTGATAAGAATTGGCATAAGCTCAGTGTTAACTCCCTAAATCTCCTGATTGCTTTCTTTTCAGTTCTGCCTTCTGCTTTGCACAGTTCCTTATCCTTTTAGAAATCCTACCCCTATCCACTTCTTCCAGCTTCTCTCTTGTGCCTTCCTTCTCCATGTGCCTCCTGGTCTCTTGCCTTCTCTACTGATGTGACCATGTTCTCCACTCACTTTTCTCATACTCCTTGCTCACAGACAGAATCTAGCATGTTATAGGAACAAATTAAAATGTGCTGAATGAATGATAAACCAGAGCGTGAACACACACTTTTGTCCCCAAACATAATAATGATTTTAAAATGTGAAAAGGTGAAAAAAGTACCACCATGCCCTAACAATGATTTCTAATTTTGAAGAAAAGATTGCAGAGAAAGAGATAAGGGGATACTTGCAAAACAATGTCCAGAAACACAGAATGAAAAAAAAAAAAAAAAAGAGGAGCAAGAGAGAGATGGGGGAGGGGAGCTGTCTGCAGTGGGGTAGGGAACTCTGGGTCACATTTCCATGCTTACAACATCTCCAAACAGCCCTGCTAATCTCCAATCACCAAGGTGTCCTTCATAAGGGACACACAAATGGCCCAAATGCACAAGGCAAAGACAAAGGCTTTTCTCTGGTTGCCCAGTAGCCAGTTTCCAAAGAAGGCTGCTCTTGGTTGTTAGTGTTAAGAATCTCTACAGAGGCAGAAGCAGAATAGTGGAAAAATTCAACCCCCACCCGAGCATTCTTCCCAGAATGTAGCTGTTAACAAAGCCCATGGAGCCAAATGACTGAGCTGCCCGCTGTAAGAAATGAAGTTCTAAAAATAAGCAAGTCTTATAACAAATTAATGAGTAAGTAGATGTCACTAGAAATATGTTACAGTCAGAACATTGTGCAAAATCCAAACCAGTACTTAAAAACACAGGGCATATGAGCTAGAATGAACCTGTGAGATTTATACCAATTCCCCTGTCTTATAGACATGTGACTTGCTGAAGGTCCCTCAGATGATGGAACGCAGTGCTAAACTGTGACAAGACAGTGGAAACACACTCACTTATCTGTGGAATACTAGGACTTAGACAATGGATCAGTCACACCAAATCAAGGGTATTCACTCTGGTTGAGTCACATAGCACTGAGGATAGCCCAGAGTTGAGAAGGAGAGCAGAGAAGGGATTCTATGCCAGCCAACTGGCTGCAAAGGTTTAGTGGAAGTTGAGTCTAGGACTAAAAAAGTAACGTGAAGAGGAAATAGAGCAACAAAATCCACCAGAAGAACACTCACTGTCCTGGACTGAATGGGTACTAAATGGTGTCCCGGGAATTGGGGGTGTTCCAAGAAGCAGCTCACAAGGGCAAAAGAGCTTTTTCTGGTTCTCAAAACTGCTTGAGCGCTCCTTACTGAAGGGCCCAGGTGCTCATCTATTATTGAGCGTGTTTAAAAAGGCATTTAGGAGAGAGCACCAAGAGGCAGATTTGCAACACAACATCGGTCCCAGGAGGACCATGCTTGCTTGGTGAAGGAGCAGAGCTCACATTGGAGATATGGGGAGAGTTCATACAGGCAGGTGTGCAGCATTCTCCCAGACACCTGTTCATATAGTCTTCTCCAGCAGCACACTGGAAATTGCAAAAAGCAGAGTGAAAGGCAACGAAACTGATAAACTGATAAACCACATTGATACACAATTGGCCCAAATAACCAAAAAAAAAAAAAAAAAAGCCAACGAATGCCAGAGTTCCCTGCTATTCAGAGCAGTTAGCCACAGACAAGATTTTATCCCTTATCTGAGCATGTAGGGGGAGGACTGACCAGCAGGGATTTAAATCACATGATACATACATGAACATAAATAGATAACTGATAAGCACATGATTGAATAGGTAAGTATTTAATGATATGTGTTAGTACTTTATATTTTATACATTTCATATTATAGTGGCATATATGACTCACCATTCATAACACATGTTCAAAGAAACAGGATGTATAATATCCCAAATTATAATATGAGAGTACTTCAAAAAGTTTGTGCAAAAAATGATTTAAAGTTAAGTTTATTTTGGTGCAAAGAATGAAATCCAAGCGCTGCTTTTCCACAAGACATATTTTCTTTGAATTTTTTGAAGTACTTTCATATAACTGCATACATGAAATCAAAACATAAAAAGATATTGTCTCTGGGTGATAATCTTATTTTCTTCTTCATGCGTTTCTCTATTTGGCTAATCTTTCCTTAAACAATGCTTATTATACTTTCAACATTTGCTACAAATAACAAATATTATTACATAAAAGAGAGGCTTATTATGCAAAATGGAAGAGGATTCTTCAGTTTCTAGAAAGAGATTTTCATAACTGTATGGGACATATTTAAAACAAGAGTCCAAAGCTATTCTTCACTTAGATGCAAAAATAGGAGAAAAGAAATAAACAAAATTAGAGAAGTAAGCAAAATTGAAACCTAAAAAACAACACAAATGATCAGTGAAATGAAGATCTCTTTTGTCAAAAAATAAACAAAATTGATATGTCATTGGCCCAACTAACCAAAAGAAAAAAGAGGGAGAAACCCAAATTAATAAAATCAGAGATAAAAAGGAAATGTAGCAACAGATATCACTGAAATAAAGAGAATCATCAGGAATTATTACAAATAACCATATGCCAACAAATCAGAAAATATAGAAGAAATGTACACATAACACATATTTACACATATGTACACATAACAATCTATCAAAATTGAGCCATGAAGGCATAGAAAACATCAACAAACCAATAACCAAGACATAAATTGAATCAGTAATAAAGAACCTCCCAACAAAGAAAAGCCCAGGACCTGATGGCTTCATTGCTGAATTCTACCAGACTTTAAAGAAGCACTAACTCCAATTCTTCTCAAGCTATTCAAAACAATTGAAAAGGGAAAGAATCCTTCCAAATGCCTTTTTTTTTTTTTGGACAGGCAGAGTTAGAGAGAGAGAGAGAGAGAGAGAAATGTCTTCCTTTTCCATTGGTTCACCCCCCAAATGGCTGCCATGGCTGGCACGCTGTGTCAATCCGAAGCCAGGAGCCAGGTGCTTCCTCCTGGTCTCCCATGTGGGTGCAGGGCCCAAGCACTTGGGCCATCCTTCACTGCCTTCCCAGGGCCACAGCAGAGAGCTGGACTGGAAGAGGGGCAACCAGGACAGAATCCGGCACCCCGACTGGGACTAGAACCTGGGATGCCAGCGCTGCAGGTGGAGGATTAGCCTAGTGAGCCATGGCGCCGGCCCCAAATTCCTTCTATAAAGCCAGCATTACCTTAATTCCTGAACCAGAAAAACATACAGAGAAAAAGAACTATAGGCCAATAATCCTAATGGTCATAGATGCAAAAATCCTCAACAAAATACTAGCTAATGGAATCCAACAAGACATCAGACAGATCATTCACCCAGAACAAGTGGGATTTATCCCTCATATGCAGGGTCGGTTCAACATTCACAAATAAATGTAACACATCACATTAACAAACTGAGGAACAAAACCACATGGTTAGCTCAATAGATGCAGAGAAAGGATTTGATAAAATACAACCTCTTTTCATGATGAAAATGTTAGGCAAATTGGGTATAGAAGGAACATTCCTCAACATAATCAAAGCAATTTATGACAAATCCGCAGCCAGTATCATATTGAATGGGGAAAAGTTGGAAGCATTCCTACTAAGATTCGGAACCAGAAAAGGATCCCACTCCCACCACTGCCATTCAGTATAGTCCTGGATGTTTTAACCAGATCCATTAGGCAAGAAAAAGAAATCAAAGGGATATAAATTGGAAAGGAAAAATCAAATTATCCCTATTTGCAGATGACATGGTTCTATATATAGGGGAACCAGAAGACTACACTAAGAGACTACTGGAACTTGTAAAAGAGTTTGGTAAAATGTCAGGATATAAAATCAATACACAAAAATCAATAGCCTTTGTATACAGGCAATACCATGACTGAGAAAGAACTTCCATGATCAATCCCATTCATAATAGCTACAGAAAAAATTAAATATCTTGGAATAAATGTAACCAAAAGAGGTGAAAGATCTCTATGATGAAAATTACAAAACATTTAAAGAAAAAAATAGAAGTAGTCACAAAAAAAGAAGTATTTTCCATATTTGTGGACTGGAAGAATATAATCAAAATGTCTATACTATCAACAGCAATTTACAAATTCAAGGTCATCCCAACCAAAATACCAAAAACATTCTCAGCTCTGGAAAAAATTGCTAAAAATTATATGGAAACTCAAGAGACCCCAAATAGATAAATCAATCTTATACAGCAAAAATAAAGCTGGAGACAACACAACACCAGATTTTGAGGTACACTACAGGGCAGTTATAATCAAAGCAGCCTGCTACTGGCAAAAAATCAATTGTGTAAACCAATGGAACAGAACAGAAACTCCAGAAATCATTCCATGCATCTACAACCAACTAATCTTTGACAAAGGAGCTAAGCTCAATCCCTTGAGAAAGGAGGGTCTCTTCAACAAATGGTGCTGGGAAAACTGGATCTCCATAGGCCGAAGTATAAAACAAGACCCCTGCCTTACACCTTATACAAATGTCAACTCAATATGGATCAAGAATGTAAATCTATGACCTGACACCATCTAATTACTAGAGGAAAATATGGGGGAAACTTTGCAAGACATTGGAATAAGGAAAGAGCTTTTGGAAAAGACCCAGAAGCACAGGCAATCAAAGCCAAAAAAACCTGACAAATGGGATCACATCAAGCTGAGAAGCTTCTGTACTGCAAAAGAAACACTCAGCAAAGTGAAGAGGCAACCAACAAAATGGGAGAAAATATTTGCAAACTATGCAACCAATAAATGATTACTATCCAGAATACATAAAAAAGCTCAAGAAACTCAACAACAACAGGACAAACCACTCAGTTAAAAAATGAACAAAGGACTTTAACAGGCATTTTTCAAAAGAGGAAATTCAAATGGCCAACAGATACATGCAAAAGTGCTCAGGATCACTAGCCATCAAGGACATGCAAATCAAAACCACAATTAGATTTCACCTAACCCCAGTTAGAATGGCTAGTTAGAAATCAACAAACAATAAGTGCTGGCAAGGATGTGGGGAAGAGTTACCCTCATCCACTGTAGTGGTAATGCAGAGGCCCTGGAGGTAGCTCAGTTACTCAGCCCATCGCAGCTACAAGATGAACTTCCTAAAGAAGAGTCATCATCATGTCATTCCTCCTTTCACAAACATGCCATAGTTTCTGATTGGCTGGCAGGTTAATTCATGCCATATTTGCTTCCAAAGACCAAAGTGTCTTTCAAGACGTCTCTCTATCCCCTTAGCTGTACCTTATCATCCAAACTGAAAAATCCACCATTATATGAATGAACTAAATACACTTCACCTGCTATTCCCTCCACCTGAGAGACTTCTCAATTCCACTATTACCCACCCCAAGTCCCAACTGTAAAATCAAGTTCTCCTCAAATCCTTCCAGTCCCTTAACAAGATAGGTTATTTGTTTTTATGAGTGTTTTTGGCCTATCATTTACCAGTTACCTTTGCTGCACAAAAAGTTACTATAAAATTTTAGTGGCATAAAACAGCACATATTTATTATCTCAAAGGTTCTGTGAGTCAGAATCCAGATGCACTGTAGCTGGGTCCTCTGGCTTGGTGTGATATACACAAGACCATAGTCAAGGTTTCATCTGGGCTGTGATCTCATCCCAAGGCATGGGGATCATCTCCTCCTGAGTTCACTCTTGTGACAATGGCAGACATCAGGGCTTCATTGGGATCCACCAGAGATACTAACTCCTTGTACTTGAGAAAGGCTGCTCCCACCAGCGGGGCTAGATACCTTCAAAGCAAAGCAGGGGGACCAAAAGCCCCAAGATAGAAACCAGTCTTTTTATATGCTCACCTCACTTCCACCCTACTATGTTCCTAATAATTGGGTTGCTAATTTCAGCTGACACTCAGAGGGAACATGTGGCACAGTGGTTAAGACGTTGCTTAGAACACCCACATCCCATATCGGGGTACCAGTCTCGAGTCCCAGCTCCAGTTCTGCTTCTAGCTTTCTACTGATGTACACTCTGGGAAGCAGCAGGTGATGCTTCAAATATTTGGGTCCCGCCTCCCACGCAGGAGATATTCATTGAGTTCTGGGCTCCTAGCTTTGGCCTGGCCCAGCCCAGTTGTTGCAGGCATTTGGAGAGTGAACCAGAAGATGGACGATCTCTCTTTCTCCCCCTCCCCATTCTCACTCTCTCCTCCTCTTCTACCTTCCTTCCCTCTCCTTGCATTTCAAGTAAAGTGAAAAAAAAAATAAATTTAAAAAGAGGGTTCGTGCCCTGAGAACAATAAGTCTTACTTTCATTTTCCTTTTAGAACCTAGCCCAGGGCCCTCCGTAGAGAAGCCCTTCATTATGTGTCTGTTGAACTGAACTGAAGCTAACTGATGAAAGAAGTGATAATTCTAGACACAGGTAGCAAAAGCAAAGCCTCCTTCTGTGGTATTTGTGATTCTGTTTACACATGGAGAGCAGAAATGCCAATGGGGGTCAAAACATAAGAGGTTATGGGAGCTTTGTAGAACACAAAAACATGATAAATGGGCATTGAGCATCTTTCAATACTTGGAAATTCCTCTTTGAGATTGAACATTTGTAACTTCTGGGGTAGGGTGTGGAGAAATCTAAAATACTATTTTCTCATGGTAGAAAAAGACTAAGCACACATTATTTAGCACATGTCCAGATGTAAAGACATGTGTGCAATCACTGTCAATAGTAGCTTTCCTTCCTTCTGTCATAAATGTTCAACATCCCAGTTGAATGTGGCTCCTCTAGCGGGTATCTCTCTCTCCCTCCCTTTCTCTCTCTCTCCCTCTCTCTACCCCTCCTTTCTGTCTCTCTCTCCCTCTCTTTCCTCTCTTTTCTATCTCGGTCTCATTTAATGAGAGTTAGCATGTCTGAAAATCATCTTGCTCTCTTTCTATACTCAGACTGTCACTGTCTCTTTACTTGCTATCAGTTTTCTCATTTAAGACATGACATGTTTTGTCTCTACATTGATTGCTAATTCAGTTTATCCCCTTTCAATCTTTGAATTCACATTTACCCACGCCTTCCTCACTCTCCCCATTTTCATGCTGAGCTGTCCATCTGCTGAGCCTTTCCTTTCTTTGCTGGGTAGGTGCCTTTGGATCAAATTCCTCTTGAAAGCTCACACTTAGGAGGACTTTCCAGGTATTCCTCGTGGACTGTTACTTCACTTAGATACTTAGGCTTCATACGCCTAATACTTGACAGGCATTAAAAACTGGTAATTTTTGGATCTCATCTGATAAATACAAAGTCCTTCAGACAAACAGTGCTTTTCACCCTCTGCAGCTCTAAGATGTAAGTAGAGAATCAGCACAATATGTAACTATGATTACTCTATGTTCTCGGGCATTTTGAACCTTGCTCAGAATTCTCAGCTGCCTCCTTGAGACTCCAAGGTGAACTTCAGTTCCTGAATCCTGAATGTACCCACTTCTAAGCTATATATTTTAAGTAGGACATAACTATTGCATGCATTCATGCCTGTTCTAAAAGTTGCACATTCCAATTTCTACTGAGACAGGTAGATTATTAATAAGAGGTGGGGTCTGGGAGGGCTGTGTTGTGCTGGAGAGCATGTAACCATTCAAAGGAGGCTACTGCCTCGCTCACAGAAGCACATGAGCCCAGGTTTTCAAATCTCCTGATGTTTAAGGAAATGCAGAAATCTGGAATTCTCTGGTAATCTGAATTTTAAATGCTAAAAACTAACTTACCTATTAAATAGACCTCTTTTAGGCCATTTAGAATTTGCCTATTCCTCGAAAGCAGTCTGTAGAGTGGCAGATCATAATGCTTCCTACACATGCCCACCAGGTCCTCGTGCAGAGTCACACTCTGATGCTACGGTGTCAAATGGGGACAATTAAAATGTGAAATAATTGCCACCATAGCTGTGAAAGACCAAAGTATAGGTGAGGGTAGATAATTTACTAAGTACAATTTTTATTAAACAATGAGGGTTAATGCTTCTTGATTTTTTGGAAAAAAATACCAAGCACAAATATTGAAATGTTCATAGCCTGATGTGTTATATTATAAAAATTCATATCCCATTCTTGAAAACATAACAGCAATGAAAGAAGAAGAAAGATCAAATAGTACCACATTTCCTCTGTGGCTTAAAAGTGGGTCTGTAGCCTCAACACTGAACCTATAGAAAATTTAAGCAGAGGACTTTTGGGCATAATTTGAAAAGTTTTACTTCAGATATGTTGCCAGTTAAATTTCTTACAACAGCCCTTGGACATAGTCTGTAGAAATGTATCTGGCAATTTGTTTAAAATAATAAATCCATTTCTAAAAGCCCCTTGGAGGGCCACTACACCCTGTTTTACCACCTCATAGCCTTTGGCTTTACCTGAAGTGATCCTATTTTTAAAGATTTATTTGTTTATTTCAAAGGCAGAGTTACAGAGAAAGGGAGAGGGAGAGGGAGACAGAGACAGAAAGTGAGGGCGGGGGTGAGAGAAAAGAGATCTTTCATTCACTGGTTCACTCCCCAAATGACTGCAACAGCCAGGATTGAATAAAGACTCCATCTGGGTCTCCCAACTAGCTGGCAGGGCCCAAGTCCTGGGGCCATCTTCCACTGCTTTTTCAGGCATATTAGTAGGGAGCTGGATTGGAAGCAGAGTAGCCAGGACTGGGACCAATGCTCAAATGGGATGCTGGCATTGTAGTCAGAGGCTTAACCTACTGCACCACATGCTGGCCTCTTTTATTTGGATAGGTATTTGCTATTTGCCCTTCCTTGCCAAGACAGGGAACTTGCTGGTCTTGTTCAGTATTGTTTCCCCAACACCCAAAAGAGTGCCTGACACTCAGCAGGGGAGAGAGAAATCTCTGCTGAGTGGATAAACCCAGGCTCTCAGCCTGAAGTAACAGAAGTTCTTCAGCAGTCACAGGAGGATGGCAGGTGATTTAGAATCTCTGGGAGCCAGTGGGCCTGGAATTAACCATTTCTTGCTAGACGTCTGGCTCTGTCCTCCACTTCAAGGAGGGACAATGGTTTCATTTTATTTTAAAGTTAAATGGCTGGAAAATGAGAACAGAGAATAATGGCATAGTGGCCATCTTAAATCTCCATTAAAGACTCCTCTTCTTGAAAAAAGGAAGCATCTGTGATAAATTGTCCTGTGTTCTACAGGTTGAAGCTCAGATGTCTGAGTATCATCCCCAGATCTCCTGGAACAGAGCCCGAGAATCTGCAATTCTACTATGTTCCCAGATGATGCTGGTACTAGTGGTGGAGGGAGGGGCTGTACTTTGAGAATCATTACTGTAGACAACATCAGGATGTCAATCATTGCTATCATTCACCACTCCTCCTACAATGTGTCACTGCACTATACTTTATATTTAATCTTGTCTGTGGCTGGGTCTTTTGACAGTAAACCACTTTCCCTTGTGGAAGGAATTCCTTTAATGGCTGCAAGCCAATGTGGCTGCCACAGAACCAGGAAGTCATAAAGGAAAGACTGGCAGGTCTTTATAATCAACCACAGAGCGGTAGTTTATTATAGTGAAATGAAACCCAGGCAGATCAAACAGAGCAAAGACACACTGCAAGCTTTCATAAACCATTATTATTGCTTAATGTGTTGGGTTATTATTTAATGATCACCGAGAACCCACAATGTGTGAAATCTAAGCTAAGGCAGTTCTAATTCCCTGATTATCTGAGTGATGCACCCAGCATGGACTTCTGTACGATGTTGTGAACTTTGCTACTACTTTATTATAAACAAAGACTCAATGTTTTAAAATCCCAGTACAAAAAGTCATTTTAGAATGAATGAAGGAAGCTTCCCCATTGCCAGCCACTCACCAAGTACATCAAGGATTCCATGTGCTGCGTTCTTAGTTCTCTCTTTGCAATGGCTAAGACAAAATCTAACCTAGTTCTACATGCATTTTTGTGGGTACATGTGATCATTTTCTCTATATTCTTGTTTTCTGGAACATAATTCCAATTATATTATCATTGGTTTAAAATCTTTTCAAGTAAAATAATACTGAACATGTACCTAACACTTGCTGCCTATCAGAAACTGTGGTAAGCATTTTACATAGATTAAAACTTAGGTAGGTGCTGTTAGTATCCTTACTTCATAGATGAAGAAATTGAAGCAGCGAAAAGTGGGTGCAACATTATATTACACTTCTTTGGTTTAATCATTGTTCCAGGCATAGAACAAGATATGGTGCCTCTTGGCTTTTAAACTTTGCTTCCAAGGAAAAGTTCAGATCAAAGATTAAGGGAACAGTGGGCCGGCGCCGTGGCTCAATAGGCTAATCCTCCACCTGCAGCACCGGCACCCCGGGTTCTAGTCCTGGTTGGGGCGCCAGATTCTGTCCCAGTTGCTCCTCTTCCAGTCCAGCTCTCTGCTGTGGCCTGGGAGTGCAGTGAAGGATGGCCCAGGTCCTTGGGCCCTGCACCCGCATGGGAGACCAGGAGAAGCATCTGGCTCCTGACTTTGGATCAGTGCAGTGCGCCGGTTGCAGTGCACCAGCCGCAGCGGCCACTGGGGGGTGAACCAACAGAAAAGGAAGACCTTTCTCTCTCTCACTGTCTAACTCTACCTGTCAAAAAATAAAAATAAAAAAAGAAATAAAAATAAAAAAATAAAAAGAGATTAAGGGAACAGCATAAGACGAGGCATAAATGTGCAAAGAGGTGTCAAAGAATGGTGCATTGCTAAAATTATGCTGGCATAAAGGCTAAATGAAGAGAGGTAACGGGAGCGAAAGGTGAGGCGGTCAGCCTTGAATGCTACAATGTGAGGACTGGCAGGGGAGGTGGAGCACACTTTGCCCTGTGAATATGTCCCAAATGTCAATTATTCAGGTAACACTGGAACAACTTTGCTACTTCTCGATACCATCCATTTTCAATTTGCAATAACCTCCCCTTTTTAACATATCTATTAAACATGTCATATCATTAATATAAGCATGAATAAGTGTCACTTGCCAAAAATAGAAGACAATTGTAAGAACAAATATGTGATGTTTTAAATAAAAAAATATTCTCAACCCTCTTAAATGAAATGTGAACCCCCCAGCCATACTTGGGAAACACTGAGGGAGCAAGGATGAAACACAGACTGATGCACTTATGCATTAAACTTGCTACTACTTATCTTTTTATTTATATATAAAATTCAGCAAACCTCATTTAATTAATCTAGTTTTATAGGCGATCTCTAAACAACTCTCCCTTAGCTAGTTGTGTTCATAAAATATTTGGTTGATTGTGTTTTATATAAAGCAAAGTTAAATTTTCATGTCACTGTCCTACTAAGATTTAAAGTCTGTTTTGTAGGTCAGCTATTTTAACTTCCGCTTGGAGTTTCAACATTTTTCTGTGTATCGCCAGCAGAAATCTGGTCAATGGGGCTGCATGGCCTGAGTGTCACTGCCATAGTGGCTGACCTTTAGAACTTCCAGTGGAGAGGATGAAGGATTCCTAGAAAGTCCTCCTGTGCAGTGAGGACCCAGACAGCTGTTTCTGGAGGTAACCATGGCTTGGTCATTCAAAGCTTATAGCCTTAGCTAAATAGAGTTAAGACACAGGTTCCTTCTACACTGTTGGAGAAAACAGGTCCCTATTTTCATCAGAATGGAGAGGATGTGTAGGGTGTGTATATACTTGTGTATGTTAACTAAGAGTTAACTAAGAGCTGTACCGACATAGGGAAAGACAGCTTCTGGAGGTGGGTATTTGGTGTAATAGCTAAGCTGCCACTTGGGACACCTGCATCCTAGATTGGAGTCCCAGCTCCATTACTAATTCTGGCTTCCTGCTAATGTGCACTCTGGAAAGCAGCAAGTGATGGCTCAACTAGTTGGGTCCATGTCACTCACTTGGGAGACCTAGATAGAGTTCCTGGCTCCTGGGCTTGGCCTGGCCAAGCATGGATATTTGGGGAGTGAACCAGTAGATGGGGGATTTCTTTGTCCATCTCTGAGTCTCTGCCTTTCTAAATAAATAAATAAAGGATTTTTCACTCTTATCTACCCTCTCCCTCTTTTCTTCCCTCTATCATTCTCTCCTTACTTCCTTTCTTCATTCCATTTTTCTTAATCTCAGGAAAATGTTACAATGAAAAAGCCAGTCACAGTCTGGGTTAATTAACACCTCTTACTCCCACAATAGCAATAAACCATTTCTTAACATGTGGGTTTTCAAACTTGAAGCAATAGGGTTTGCATGTTTCCATGGTGCAAACTGGCTGCTGTTTTACACAGTTACCCCTGCTGATACTTCTATGCCTTGATATTATTGGCTTAGTTATCCTTTTATAGTCCATGTGTTGAGGTAAAAAGTATATTGGACATCAACAGAGCTGGACATAAATGTCTACATCCAGCTCTGCTGCTCCTTAGATGTATGACTTTGGGAAAATCATGTGGCCCCTCTGAGCCTTTGCTGATTTACATATACAAGTATTTCTCAAAGTCTTAGTAGAAGCCAAATAGGATCTTACTCTTAAATGTTAAGTTCTCCATAAATAGCATGTCTCATAAAGTGTTAGATAAAACTCAGATGGGTTGGTGGCCAAATCTTCCTACCATCCCTTAATCCCAGACTAGATTATTCTAGCATGTGTTTGTGCCCATAGGAAAAATAGAATTGTTCTTTCACTTTTCTATAAAGAGAAGTATAAGGTGGTTTAAATATCCACTAGAAATCCTACCAAAGAGGGAATACTGTGTTCCACTGTCAGAAAACTCCCTCCTCAATGGAATGAATGATGATAAACACAGTATATGCAGGGACTTCAAAAGGTACAAAGAAAATGCAATGAAAAGATAAATCTATTTGGGTACAAACATATTTTGAAATCCATAAATAGAATGAGGTCTTCAAAATGTTCATTAAGAATACATATTATGAACAAATATGCATGGATTGGAATTTTTTCTTTTCATTACATTTCCATAAACTTTTTGAAGTACTTTTGTCTATTGTGTTAGGAATAGCCAAAGACCATAACTTCAGAAGACACTGTACATTATATCCTTAGAACAAAAACATGCAAAAGCAAATCAAAAGTTTGGTGGAAACAGGGATGTTTATACCCCTGCAAAATGCAGCAGTGGGCATAGTTTTTTCCCCCTTAAGATCTATCAGTCTCTGCAATGACTGCTGGCTACAGTCATTCTTCTTCCTTTACTTTCCTCTCCAGGGTCATCCTTTCCCCCTCATCACTCCTTGGCACAGATTTGCTTTACATTTAAACCTTCAGAGCATTTAGCTAATAGAGCTACGACCTGGAACACCATTAAAGCTAGCAGTAGGCCACTTTCCTGAGTAGAAAAGAACACCTGTGTATGGTGGTGCTGGAGGAGGGGGCAAAGGACAGTAGAAGAACTTCCAAGAAGCCATCTTAAGACCTTCCTCTTTATCAGAAAATGTTCACAAACTCATGAGTAGAAATAATTCTAATAGAGAAAATTATGAGACCATCTTGAATCATCTGAGTTCCATGGCTGCTATGGGAAATTTTTTTCTCCATGTTTTTTTATTAATAGCTTTCATTTAAAAGACAATTTACGTTCTTTGTTAGCCAACAGTTCCCCTTAAATCTTCGTACTGCAGTACTTAGCAGAATTAGTAATGCTAAAGCCAGAGCTTCTTTCTCTGTATACATGGATGACTTTTACCCTGTTGCTGGCCATTTCTCATAAATAGGTACCATGGAGAGAGACAGAAAGAGAGATACATAGACTTTTCATGACTAGAACAAATCCATCTTCACTGTAGGGAGAAGTCAAAGCATAAGCTTTCCTGGTACTAGATCAATAGAGGCATGCTTGTGTATGAAGGACAATCAGATATTATGCTTTAATGTCACACTTCAGATCTCAGCTAAAGTCAATATGCTATTAATACATGCACCAAGTAGCTTGTTTGGTAGAAAATACATAAAGGTATGGAAAAAAAAGTACATTGGTATAATATCCATCTGTCTTGAGGCTCATCATGCTGGGAGGATGTGAGTCAGCCACGTGCTGCCCCACCAGTGAAAGCAGGGTATTGCTCTCCCCGTTCCAGGCACCTGTGAACCAGGGATTAGAAATAGCCCCAGCAAGGATGCTACAGCAAGGAACGGCCCTACTGATTCCTTGGGAACTTGGGCAGGAATATTACAAGCCCCCAGCTCTAAGAAAAATGAAACTGGGATAATGAAAAATGCAGATAGACAGACACAGAACATATGGCTAGCCCCATTCGCTATGTGATGCAAAAGCAAACACAAGAAGAATGTAATTTTGAAATCTATGCATAGATTTCTCATGATACACAGTTTGCATGAACTTTTCATAGAGTCTCACATGCATAGATTTCAATTTTTTTGCACCAAAATAAACTTATCATTTACTTCCATTTCCCACACAAACTTTCTTAAGTATCTCATATGTATCAAGTTAGAAGGCAGCACACACAGTTGGAAGAATAAAATGAGACTCCCAGTAGGCCGTAACAAATGAGGGGGTCTGCCACATGCTGACATGTCCCCACTTGTTGTCACTGAATCCATATAAACCAAACAACTCCCAAAGCAAGTGGTCTCAGTTTTTAACATTTAGGGAACCAGATAACAACAAAATTTCCAGAATTTGTCACCTTATAAAGCAATCTTATGGAATCAAAGTTGAACCATCAATAACTGAACTTATTTTCATATGAGAACCAGAATCCCTTAATGGACATATGAATCTCTAATCATAAGAGACAAGCTTTAAAAAGGGTGATACAACTGTAACATGAAATATTAGGGGATCAAAGTTCATGATTTTGAATAATCTTAATAAAATAGAAACATGTCCACAAGATCCTCATAAGGGAAAAGAGTAGATTGCAAACCATGCATATATTATATACAAAGGGACTTCAAAATGTTCATGGAAAAGTGAAATTAAAAGATAAGTTTGTTTTGGTGCAAATTGATAAAAAAATTTGAAATCCATGTATAGCTTTTCTTAATACCCCTTTTCCATGAGCAATTTAAATCCTCTCATATATACCAATTCTATCACATTTTATTGTGTTAACAATATATACACACCTACATAATGTGACAGCAAAAAACACCAGCAAGAAATAGAAATAATTATGTATAGTTGTGGATATGTGTAAATGTTATTTTATATTCCTGCCATGTCTTTAATAAACACTAAGTATGCATATAATAAGAAAATTTTAAATTATTTTAACTTGGGGTATAGTCAGAGAAGTCATCTATACCCTTCTTTCTTCTTGAGTACCACTACTGGAAAAATGTTATAACCCAGCAAATAGAAAAATAGTTCAGAGGATTCAGGGGCCAACTATAGATAACTGTCATGAAAAAAAAATCTCAATACAGTTGAAGCAAGATGGATGAAAGACATCTTTTGGCTTTGGGGACATTTTCCTTTTTACTGTGTTTCCTTAAGCCAAGGTTAAGCCAATATTTCAATCCTTGAGTTCAGTTCTGCTTTTTCTCCCCATCAGCATGTACAGGATTCAGAAGTAAAGTCAACCAAGGTTATCTTGTTCTTTTATCCTTTTCATTCAGTGGCTGGTGACAAGTACCTGAAGACAACTAGCTTTTCTGAAATGATATTTCTGAAGTCTATTCCCCCAGTACATCCTGCTTCTCTATTTCACAAGTGCATAGGATAGTAGAAGCCTGACCTTGTGGACTGAACTTAATATCAATGTTGAGACCTTAGGGCCAACAGCATGCTTCCTCCTTCCCTGAGGGATGACCCCTAATAGTCTCTTTCTGGACTCCCAGAAAAGGATATTGGCAAAAGGATGGGCCAGGTATCTCAGTGCTCAGGAAACAAGAACAAGGGAACATTTGGATGTAAGCATCTGCAATAATCTCAACTTGGAAAAACACCCTAAAATACATAAGTCAGTGGCTGTGTGTAGGAGCCATGGGTATAAGTTAAAGATACATTAGCAGAATCTTTGCTTACCAAGCAGCATGAAACCTCAGACTTACCAAATAATGAGACCGAAAATCACTGTGGGTTACAAAACTCTTAAGGGGCACCATAAGCACCTTTCTTCTTGCAATGATATTTTATTTACTTTTTTTCATTTCAGCTACTAGGAAAACTACTAATTTGGTGGGGGGCTGTTCTTGGCTCATGGCAGGTGCACAGTAATCATGCTTGAGAAGGAAAGAGGGAATAGGGAAAGGGAGTAGGGAGGGGAGATGGAGAAAGGAGGGGAGAAGGAAAACTCTTGAAGCCACAGAGTTCATACACTGCAGTTTGGCAGGAACACGCACTACAAAGAAACAAGGACAGATCCAATTTTTAGGACTTTGAAAGTCATCCCTCAGTGTTAACAACTCGACCATTCAACACGTCTCTCCATTAAGAAATTCTTCCTATAGCTAATATAAATCCCCTCTGCTTGATCTTAAACCCACTTCCTCTCGTTCTGTCTCAGAGGAAAAAGTGAACAGCTGATCTCCATACATGGTACAAAAATTCTTCACACATTTTAACAGAGTAAGTCATCACCTCATTGCCCTTTTCTTCTTCCTCTTAAGGACCCTAATTCTCACAGCCTTTCTCCATAGATCCTGTTTTCTAATCCCTTAATCCACTGATGTATATTAGTACTCAGTTCAACGTCGGTGAAAACAGCATGTTGTCAAATATGGGGATCAGGAGAGCCACAGCAAATGCTGCTTACATGGGGAGTATCTGTTTCAATCCTTCAATGCCCTCTGTGCAGTCTGGGTGAGAATGGATGCTCCCTTGCCTCTCATCTGGGCTGGCAGGTGCAGCACAGTTGGTGCAGGTGACCTCAGCAGCCACCAAATATTACTGGCTAGTCAGTAATGTCTTGCACTGTGCAGCAGAGATGCAAACAAAATTGATTCCTGCATCCATGAGCAGTCTGTCAGTGTTTTCCTGAGTGTGTGTGTGTGTGTGTGCGCGCACACACACATGCATGCACAAAGGCTGGAGTGGCTATTTGATTTAGACAGTACCAAGCTTTCAGGTAGGGGTGAATGTTCTGGCTCAGAGGACGCGACTGCCACACAGGAGGCACACATCCCATACAGAGTGCCTGCTTCCAGTCTCAGCTCCTCTACTTTGGATCCAGCTTCCTGCTAATGCATCTGGGAAGGCAGCAGATGATGGTCTAAGTACTTGGATCCCTGCCACCAACATGGAAGACTCAAAGAGAGTTCTGGGCTCCTGGCTTTCACTTGGTCCAGTCTTGGCTATTGCAGGCATTTGGAAAGTGTACCAAAAGTATGCCAGCAAATAGACAATCTCTCTATTGTGCTTTCTTTCTGCCTTTCAAATAAATGAATGAATCTTTAAAAATAGTTTAATGGTAGGAAAAAAAAGCTTTCAAAGTAATATCTACCATGGCAGCAACTGACTTTTCTTGTATTATCACTGAATTGATTGTTGCAGAATACAATCACTACAGTCCTTAGACACAAGTAGAGCAGGATGCCCAAACAAGGAGTTAGTGCTGCCTCCTGGATACAAAGTCACTAGAAACTTGCAGTATCTGTTGCCCTGTCTTGTTTATCAAAGGCTCCAGACACTGGAAAAACACCTCTCTTCCACTGAGTTGGTGTTGCTGCCACAGCTTTTGGGGTCTTACTTTCCTCAGTCTGGTCACCCTTTGTCCTTCCCCCTGATCCACATACTCTTTCATAAGCACTCCTATGGGGCCAGCACTGGGGGCTAAACACTTTGACTTCTAGCACTTTCTTCACTGGTCAATAGTGGTTTCACAAGCTGTGTCATGCCACCATCACAAGCTACAGACAATGGCAGGACCAAGAAGCCCAAGAAATAACCCACACAAACTGAAAATTCTGTCCTTCACATTAAGAAGGGCTTCTTCTGGTAGGTGGAAGAAAAGAGGGAGTGAGTTTACAAAATGCCCCTCTTGTCTCTTTGGAGAAAAGACAGCTGTGATTTAAATCTCACTTATTCTCCTTTAATTCTGACCCAGACCATCCCTGTAAGGTCTGTTTACATCTTAGAGCCTGAAAATGCACCATCATCATTTCTTGAAGTCATTACTCAGAACACACACCCACTGCATTTCATTTTTATTATCCCCATTTTAGGAACGATTAAATGGAAGCAGAGAGCAGTAGCAATGAAGCAAATCATGAGAGGCTCTGCTAAAGACAGCAGCCTGAGAGCTTGCTGGAACTGCTTCTCGGCGCCAGACTATTTTTAATGCAAGTTTATGCAGCTGTCCCACACTTACAGAGTCTTACTCTGCACACAATTATTTTTTCATCATTCCCTACTCTTTGCAACACACCCTGCTCTGTCTACATGCAGGTGCTATGCCTCATTGTGTCTGTGTATTCCTTTTGAAATATCCTTCATGTTCCTGCACATGAGAAAGAAGTTCTTGGCTTTCTTTGAACATAATTGTGATCCAGAGATCTCTGTGATTCTTGTCTCCTGGGGCTCCAATTTAAGGTATATAAGAGCAGATACTATTTGATTAGCAAAAAGAGGCTGGGTAAATATATAAAATTTGTATATGCTTGGAGGATTTTCAGAAAAAATGTACAAGAAATTGGCAACAGTGACTTCTCTGGGTAAGGCTCCAATAATTGGGAACAAGGATTGCTCTGGAGAGGGGCCAACAGAGGCTGTATCTAAGGAATAAGACAGAAGAAGAGGACTTTGTTTTTGCTGGATTTTCTTTGGTTCCTTTTGACTTCTTACCTTGTGCAAATATTGCCTTAGAAAATTAGACTAAAATGTGTTGACATTTGTTGAACACTGAGCCATTTGCAATCACTACTAACTGATATTTTACTATATAATCTCATTTAATCTTTACAAGAGCCTTATTCAAAACCCTACCTTACAGAATGGAAACACACTCAAATAACATCGGTATCATGTCCAATTTACCCAACTGATAATTGGCAACATGGGGAACTGAACTCAATTCTTTATTATTTCTGAAACCAAAGACTATATAACATTGACTTCAAGCCTTTCCAAAGGAACCAAACTCAGAAGACAGCAGTTTGGGGACTACTCTTAAGAACCCAAGGGGATATTCTGAAATACTATCACATGGTTCACACCTATAATACAATCATCCTTGGCCCATGGTGCCTTGTCCCAGCCATTCACACAGCACCCACTGTACTGAGTTGCCCTGAACATATCTGTCACCACCCATTCAAGTCCTTTGCTGGCACTGGAATGCTCATTTCAAAGGTGGAAGATGTCTGTTTTCATACTCTCTTCAGCAACCACTTGGTCTAAATGGGAGATTTTTCAAACAAAAGTGAAATATATTGTCAATACCCCAACTTTTCTTAGCATATGGGTTCTTCATTTATATAAAAATCATATAGGGCTGGCACTGTGGTGCAGTGGATTAAGCTGCCACCTATAATGCCAGTGTCCCATTTGGCGACTAGTTTGTGTCCCAGCTATTCCAAGTCCAACCCAGCTCCTTGCTAATGCACCTGGGAAAGCAGTGGAAGTTGGCCCAAGTGCTTGGGCTCCTGCAGCCACATGGGAAACCTGGATGTAATTCCAGGCTCCTGGCTTCTGCCTGGTCTAGCCTTGGCTATTGAGGCCATTTGGGGAGTGAAGAAGCAGAGGTAAGATCTCTTTCTCTCTCTGTCTCTCCCTCTCCTTGTAACTCTGTCTTTGAAATAATAAATAAATAGATCTTTTTAAAAAGAATATTTTGATTGGTCTCTGTGAGCAAGAAACTCTTCTTAAGGAATAGAATTACAGAGAAGCACAAGGCCCTTCTTTTTATGAAACATTCACCCCATGTGAAGAGATAGTCAATAAACAAACAAGAAACCAAACGAACAGAGCACTAGATAATAAGTTTACTGAAGAAAATTAAAATAAAACATTATGAGGCAAACACTTGGTGCAGTGGTGGGGCACTGCTTGGGATGCCCACATCCCATATCAAAGTGCTTGGGTTTGAGTCTAAGCTCTATTCTCAACTCCAGCTTCCTGCTAATGCATATACACTGGGGGGCAGCAGGTGATGGACTGTGTACTTCAGTCCCTGACAGCCATATGAGAGACCCTATTGAGTTCTCATCTCCTAACTTGAGCTGTGGGCATTTGAATGAACCAGTTAATAAGGGATAACTCTCTCTCTCTCCCTCTCTTTCCCTCCCTCAGTATATAAAATATTTTTTTAGAATAGTAAAATAAGCCTAAGCATAAGCCTAACCCTAATGGAGTGAGTGGACAGCCAGTTCAGCATGGGTCATCAGGGAAGTCTTCTGGTGAGACGATACTTACCTAAGCGACAAGAAGACAAATCTGCCCTAGGAGATATAATTCTTCAAAACAAACTCGGTTTTCTTCTGTATGCCCCCTCCCTCACCTCACCACATAGCTCCTAAACTTGGAAGCCCTTGTTAGGATTCACCTGTGAGCAGGAGCCAGGTATGGCACTGGAGCCATGTGACACTGTGAACTCAACCATCACTAGTATCTGTCCTCAGCAATGTTCCCTGATTTAACCAAGTTAATATGAAAAATTTCTACTCATTGACTTCTCCTCAACTCCTCTCCAAATGCTTGATGAAAAGATTAACTACAGACTGTCTTTAAATAGCAAGTTTTTTTAGTACATTTAATGTGCGATCTATAAAAATTTAATCTATTCGTGTCCCAGCTGCTCCACTTCCATCCAGCTCCCTGCTAATGCTCCTGGGAAAGCAGTGGAGGATGGCCCAAATCCTTGGGCCCCTGCACCCACATGGGAGACCTGGAAGAAACTCCTGGCTCCTGGCTTTGGATCAGCCCAGGTCTGGCTGCTGCAGCCATTTAGAGAGTGAACTAGTCAACAGAAGATTTTCTCTTTCTCTCTCTCTGTCTCTGTCTCTCTGTCTTTAGCCTTGCCTTTCAAATAAATCTTTTAAAAAATTCAATCCACATACTGATTTTATTCCTCCTCCTAAAAAGTCTAGCTATTGTGTCAAGTGCAATAAGCATAAATTTGGATTTTTACTGATAGGTTTTGAACTCATGATTTCATTCTATAATGGCTTTCGTTCATTCCATAAACATTTACTGAATGGCTATATGCAATACACCTTTCCAGGCTGCCGTGAAGACAAAGTGATAGAATGATATGGCCTCTGCCCTCTGCAGGCTTACAACATATAACTCTCTCTAACACCACACAAAATGATGGGTGCTTCATGGAAGTATGGACCAAAGCTACAGGGGAGAAGGGAGTGAGGGATTGTAACTCAAAGATTGGGGAAGGAGGCAGAAATATTTTAATTGGGCTCAAAGGATGGTTATGATTTGGATAACTGGACAATTCCTTCCAGGGGAAAGAAACTTCATAACATTTGTATAGGAGTCAGAGACACAAGGGCACATTCTCAGAATAGAATGAAACCCAGTACAGCTTGATGCTGAAACAGAAGTGACAAGGCAGAGAAGACGGGCCTAGGAAGACGGACCTGAGCCTTGAATGCAAAAACAGACAAATATGGACTCAAACCATGAGTCATAGAAGCCTTGAATGGGTTTGGGCAGAGAAAGAATGCTAGAGCTGTGCACTAGGAAGCTCATTCTAGCAGCTTTAGGTAGAACTGACCAAATGGATAAAGCAGGAGACTGAGACAAGAAGTCCTGTTTAAAACTTATCACATGGTTCCTGCCTCATATACAAAGTAAATAATAAATCCAAAAGCTAGCAAGTAAAGGTAGAAATGAAGAGGAATGCATTTCAAATCTCAGGAGGAAGGGTCTCATTATGGAAAGGTATGGGGGTCACAAGCCTCAGATTCCAGCCTCAGGAAGAGAAGTCAGCAGACTGGAAGTGTGTCTGTTTAAGCAAAGACAATTGCGAGATGTACCTACTTGAGATAGGAATCTTGAGTCTTCTGCATGAAAGCTACCCCAGCTGGATGATCTTTGGATCCATGTATGAAGTCTCAGTTGTTAATACCCACTCCTCTGGAGATATCCAGAAGTGCCTGTTATGCATGAGGGGCCCAAACACTTCTGGAATTAAGACTCCATGGCAGCAGTGAAAGGCAGCCTGATTGGGATGGAGAGCATTTCTAAACAAAGTATACTCGATGACAGGAAGATGACTTTAATCAAGAACATCAGACAGTTTCAGCCTTGGAGTTGTGTCCTGATAAAAGCAATTAGATGAGAGCCTGAGGTGTTGAACTTGGAAGAAGTAGGTCCTGTGTTCACTGCCTAAGCCACATACCTCCTGTTTTGCCTATGTGCATTTACACAGCTGGCTGTCCACACCTCTCCAGGACAAGGCTCTGAACTTCAGACATTGTCTCCACCTCTTTTCATGGCAACTTTCTCTACAAATACACAGCTTGGTGTCCATTGTGGTCAGAAGCATGCTGACAGCATGAAGGCTGTCCTCAAATAATTGATCCAAGGATTTTGTGGGACTTGTTTTCAATCAGTGTTCCAATGTGTTTTCACAGAATGTGAACAGCATGAACTAAGGAGTCTTGCAGCAAAATAATTTTGGGAAATGCCATATTAAATAAAATTAAAGGTGTTTCTTGACTAAGACACCTCTGAACTTTCAAATGCTGATGGGTTCTGAGATTCTTCTAGAATGAGGCACAGTAGGCAGTATCTCTGAAACCCTACAGAACCACTTTTCAGCAAGGTATCTCAAGTGACAAGTGCCTTGCAGAGGACACTTGGAGAAAAAACAGTGATGACTTGTTTTAACTGAGAAACTGAACTAGTAAGGAAAGAAAATACATTCCAAGGGCTCACTATGTACAGGGTACCTTTTTAGGTATGAAAGTATAGCTAAGAGATTTGTTCAAGGTCCTAAATAGATGAGTGAGTTGAACCTGTGAAATCCAACATACACAGAATTTAATTTCTAATGGTTGAATTTCCAACCCTGTGACTGGATGGCAGTGGGAGAGGTTCTGAGCAGAGTCTTGCATAGCAACATTTCTGAACCAAAGATCTAATTTTGTCTACTTATAAATTAGTCTTTATATAGGCCTCCAGAGGTCCTGTGTAGGACACAACTTCAGAATTGTACCACTGACTCAGTTTCTTCACCAAATTACATTACATTACACATATATACTCTTCCATTAAAAGAAGGTCATGACTCAAACAGCAATGCAATTACCAATATCAAACTAAAATACATAAAGAAAACAACCCATTAATTAACCAAAATAGCAAGGAAATGAAGATGCAAGTTTGAGAACTTGCTAGCTCTTCTCTATCTTTAAAGTATGATTTCTCGCTTCCCAGGTCTAGGGACCAAAACCAAAGGGCTATTTTCCTTTAATGTGTTGCAAAACCTGCCAGGCCTACCCTCTGCTTTGCACAAGAATAAAAAAAGCCATGTCCTACCCTCTCCCACTTCCTCTCCTTGTTCAGAAGGATTATCACCAGTTTTGGATGCATCTGGTAGCCATCTTCACTGAAGGACAGATTTCTCCCCTCAAAAGTGACATTGATCAGATACCTGTGAAGATAAAATAAATGGAAGGTTAAAAGAATGAAGAAGGTATACGAACAAGATAGGTAGAAATAAAGCTGGGTGGAGACAAACCAATAGCTAGATATACAGATATCATTATAAACCTTGGTATTCCTGTAGTTCCCATTTGATTAGGCAATGCAGTCAATCAAGTTTTCATATAAAAAGTAATATGAAAGATAACAATAATTTTAAATAAGTAATTTGAGTTGAATCTGTAGCTATGGCTTTGAGCAAATTGCTTAGCCTTTTTTGAGCCTCTTTGTTTCTTTGTTTTGTTTTGTTTTATCTGCAAATAGCGGATAAATAAAGGAATCCACCTTGTGAAGGTGGGAAGGCTTAAATGAAATAACTTAGGTTAGGTACTTACCAAGGGGCATCGTGCATAGTAAACCTTCATTAAATGTTAGTGATTATTATTATTCAGGAAAGGAGCTAAAGTGTGGAAGTGGCAGAGAGAAGAAAGTGGGTATGTGCACCAAGATAATTTCCTGTTAAGAGAGGTGTCATGTGGGAGCATAGGGTCTCACTACATCCTAGAGATACTAAAACATTTCATCATTAGTTAATGTCTTCCTCAGCCCAACTTCTAAGAGTTGTGAGATGAATCCAGTAGGCCGTTATCTGGTACCATGGGATACATCTGGAAGCCAGGGATACTGCCCTGTGTAAGTGAACAGAAAATCTTAAGGGTAGGAAAATGAGGGACAGGGACTTCAGAGAGTTCCTTGGGAACATCTGCCTAAATTAGTGGAAACTCTGGAGGTTACCAGAGCCAGACCAATGAAATGATCTTCCTCCTCGACAGCTGCAGCAAGGCTTACCCCACGCCCCTGTCTGCTGTGATCTGATGAGCAGTTTCTGCGTTGTGTATCATCACAGTGCTCATGACAACTGGATTAGCACAACTGTGCTAAAGGCAAATGATGTCCCTTTACCATAAGGGGTGAGAAATCTATAATGATCAGCTCTCTGCTCACAGAAGATGTGCTACTTCGGAGCCTGCTACCCAGTGCTGCAGAGAAGACAGAAGCATCTTATAACTGTGATGAGACTGACAGAGGAGGCAGCTGAAATGTCCTTCTTTTAAGTCCTCTGATTCAGTGAAACTAGGAGACTCTTCTTTGATTCTTCCAGGTAACATTAGGTTAAACAACAAAGTTGCTAGCAGGCATATCCTTCTGGCAATCATAAACATGTTTAGACAGCATAAACCAAACACTCATGGGCCACTTATGACTTCTAGAACTGCCTTGGATTTTAAGTCCTGTCATTCCTTGATCTTATCCAGCTTTATAAATGCAACCAAGAATACGGAAGACCTCAAAAGAGTATGGATTCTAAGAATCTTAGAACTGAAAGAGACCTTAAGAAATCAGTACCCACCACTTCTTAACACTTTATGCCCGCCGTCAATGTTCTTGAGTACTTCCATCAGTTGGGAACTTACTACCACTCCTCCTTTCTCAAAATAGCCACCTCACAACTGAATAGGTCTTTCACGAAGCTGAAATCTACTCCTCTGCAACCATCTGACACATCTTTTCTCTTTGGATATTCTATCCCATCTTCTACACAGAAGTTTTTCAGGATATCATTTATCCCTTATATCAGTTTTAATTTTTAAGGAAGCCTTATCCTCATTCAGTTCTATAATTTCAACATAGTGGGTTTGCAAACAGTGCAGAGAGGTTAAATTATTCACCAAATGTTACAGATAACTGGAAGCAGAAGTAATAATTTTCAGCAATACCTTCAGATTCAATCCTTTCTACCATCCCACCTTGATTCTTATATGCAACATCAAGTTCAACATTCCCATCTATATTACATAGTCAACGTGCACCATGGCTTCATGTTCCCCCCTCTAGGATCTTGTCTCCTCTCTCTGGACGTCTCCAATCAGTAAAGTGTAGCACCCATAATCCAACTCAATGCCCCATCCAGCATCATCCCCATTCCTCATCTCTTAGCTCAGAGCTACTTGCCCAAGCCCAACACTAGTTTGAAGACAATATGCAGGTCTCCTGTAGCTGGCAACACCACCAGTCCCCCAACCAAAAGCCTGAGAGAATTCATTTTAGGTGCTATAATTAAAAACAAGACAGAATATTTTAAACCAACAAAATTGATTTAAGCAACCAACAGCATTCACTTAGAAAAAATGCTCTAAACTATAACTATATTGCATAAATTTGAATAATTTCTGTAAATCTTCAGAGAAGGATTATGAGTAACACAAAATAATTTGGCCCCATCTCTTTTTTGAAGGAAGGAAAGAAGGAAGGAAGGGAGGGGAGGAGGTTGGAGAGCAAAGGAGGAAAGAAGAAAGGGAAGGAAATAAATTACCTGGCTTAAGCACTCATCTTTTCATTAGACATGGCTCTGAATAATTCTGACTTTATCTAAAACACCATTAAGAATACTGAAAAGAAAGTTTCCATTTTCAGAAGGCAATTATAAAAGAGAAGTTCCAGAAATAATTCAATTAACAAGCAGCATGAATGGAACAAGTATATAACCTCTCAAGATGACTTCTTTGAAGGGGACAGCATTGAACTGGATATATAAATTGAGAAATTTGAACTTTCAGGAAATACACCACGCTCAGGGGCAATGTAACTGGCCTGTAGCTAATTTTCTTTGGTTATTCTTGCTCTAGAGTCTTCTGATTTTCCTGGGTGTTGTTTTTTTTCCGGTTTTCATTCTCTTCCGCTCTGCATTCATTTTATCTACCTGATCACCTCTCAAGTATTTTATGTGTATCAAAATATTAACAAAACTGTATGGCCACATAAAAAATATTATTCTCCAAAGTATCATGCAATTATTCATGAGCTTAATCACTAATCATTCACTTTCTCTTTTTCTGAGGAATTCCTATGATGGGATACCATTTAGCTGGCACCTACACACTACCCTTCAGCAAGGATGCCCTTTGAGAGGCAGAACCAGTCCATTCACTGGTGATGGGAAATGTAGAAAATTGAGAGTATGGCCACTTTTAGACATGTGACCCTGGAACCCGAATCTCCATTTTTTCTCTTTAAAATGGAGACATCACTTTACCTCTATCTTATAAGACATGATTGTTGTGATGAACAAGTGAAACAGTAGATAGAAAAAATATATATAATGCAAACTTCAGGTTGATAATAGGGAATATTCAGAAAAAAAGGATATATTAGCATGATTTGAGTACCCTAAAAGCTAAGTTTTGAACCTTAATAATAAAAGTGTGATATCCAAATTTCAATAAGACCCAATTATTAGTGGAGTGTCCCTGGGAATGGAGATTGGATTCCACATACGCAGAGAGATTGGTCAAATGCTCACATAAATCAATTTAACTTTTCAAAAGATCTGAAGGCATTTCATTTAGTTACTCTGATTAATGTCGTCAATTTTGAATATTAATTAAAACCTCTAAACTTCCATGTGTCAATCCTGGGTAAGGGTTTCAACTTTAGTTGAATTAAGAGACGCTATAGCTATTCTATTTTTCTCTAGCCATGGCATCCTCAGGAACAAAGTCAGCAATCCCAGCTTCACATATCGGCCACGTTCAGAAGTTCTATTCATAAGATTTTAATTTCCTGGAAGTTCTATCAAAGTTTGGGATATCAAAATTTGCTTGATCTGTTTCTAGGATGTAGTTTGACCCCTAAGAAACCCAAAGGCTTGTCTCATAAAATTCTAATACAACACAGAATCTCACTGCTAGAACTACAAAGACATTTCAAAATCACCCACTGAGAACACTCATTTTAGAGAGAAGAAAACAGTTCTCAAGATGCAAAACGACTGTTCCTGTTTGGGACTGGAGGTGAAACCTTTGGATTCTCAGGTCCATGTCTTTATGATGTCACCAGCTGAAGTCAGGTTCAAATGTATATTTTATTACTTTCATGTCATATATCATGCCCTGAACCATACACGCAGATCCTTAAGAAGGACTGAATAAAACATTGTATCTTGTTTCCCGCTTGCCTCCTTCTTGAGGAGGAGTCTCAGAATCCTGATCGGCTCAGAGCCAACCCATTTGCTTTATATGGCCAAAGTCACACTCTAGTGAGTTTAATGGGATCAAGCCGAGGATCACAAGCCCTTTTGCCTCTTTGACACTGGTGATGCTGCTCAAAGCTCATCCGCTCCACTGCACAGATAGTTAGGCAATGACGTAGGCACATGCCCTGTGTGGGAGGCACCTGGAGTTCTCCCAGAATTTGTCCAGGCAACCAAGAACCTTGGCACCACAATCCTTACTTTGTTCTCCATATTTTTACAAAGCACCAGATTTTTAACGTGTTTATGTGGTTAAGAGTGAAATGGCATCCCATCTCACCCAATCCTTCCACTTTCAGATAAATCCACAAGGGTTCGTGGTTTTACCAACGCCAGATGACAGAGCTGGGAACAAGTTTCAGATGTCCTCATCCCCAGTCCAGTGCCTTCTCACTCACCACCATGCCTCAAGAAGATGGCAATTTCCTCTAGTTTTCATGTCCATTATCCAGATATTAAAATTTAAACAAAAAAGGAACACAGTTGTGGGCAAGGGACTTGAATTCTTTACCCTCTGTTTACATTTTTCTGGCTCTGAAAAATCTAAAACTCTGCAACATTGTGTTGTTGGGATATCAGTTACCTTCCACAGCCTCAAGCTCCCCTATCTGTAGAATGGACTGATTGCTGCCGTCTTATTTGACTGATGGGAGAATCACAAGGTAGCCCTTTGACAGATTCTCTACCTCTACATTTCTTTTTTTTTCAATAAGTATTTTATCATAGAGATTTTAGGTATACAATATGATGTTATTGGTATACATATAGACCGCAAAAGAAATTTTCCTAGTAAAGCAGATTTTCACACCTGTCATCTCTCATTTTATCTGGTTAATACTATGGCTATTATGTTTTAACTCTATTGTCTGAATGGCTAAGTCACAAATCTTTTAAATGACCAATGTCTCCTTTAAGAATATACCTTTTCTCTGAAAAGAACAGGAACAATTTCTTATAGGACTAAAATAGAATATTGAACTTGAAAACTTTTAAAATCTACCTACTTAGAGACCAGTATTGGTGGAAATAATCAAGAATATCCAAAAATAAAATGTTCAGTCTCATGGTTCAGATAGATTAAATTGAAAATTCTTTTCCCTAGCTTATCAAAATAAATACAATACTATGAACCCAGTGTAGTCCGCTCAACATGGTAGGCCATGGCCAGTAAGCAGCTGCTGCCTTCTGGGATCAGACCCAGGAGCTTGTTCTCATTAGTAAGACGTCCTACTCTCATATGATTGAGAAAGTCTAGACAATGCTCCAGAACACTGATAGAAAGGAAATAGAGAGAATTGGGGTCAGTGTCAGGGCAAAGTTGGTTGTGCCACTGCCTTTGACACCAGCATCCTAAATGACTGCCAGTTCAAATTTAGGCTGCTCTAAGCCAGCTTCCTGCTAATTAGCCTGGCAAAGCAGTTGAAAATGAGTACCTGCCTCCTATGTGGGGGATCCAGATGAGGTTCCAAGCTCCTGGCTTCTACCTGGACCAGCGCCAGTCATTGTGTCCACTGGGGGAGTATATCAGCAGATATACTTTCTCTCTCTCTCTCTCTCTCTCACACACACACACACACACTCACACTCACACTCACACTCACACTCACACTCACATATACACACCACCACTCCAACTCCCACTCCCATCATCTACAGCAGACTGTGTAGTGTGGTGTTTAAGAACAAGGACACAGCACTATGATGACCTCAGCTTAAATCCTGGATACACCAGTTTCTTTGTTGTGTGAAAACCCTGTCAAGCTATGTGAATTTAATCTTGTCAATAATGATCTCTTCAAAAGAGAAACGGTTTTCAACAGCTATAACGGTTTTCTTTGAGGGGGCCAGTGTTTAGCCTAGCAGTTAAGACACCTGCATCACTATCAGAGCACCCCGGCTTGAGTCCCAGCGCCACTGCTAGTTCCAGCTTCCTGTCAATGCACACCCTGTGAGGTTGCAGGCGATGGCTCCAGTAGCCTGGTCTCTGCACCCCTGTGGGAGACCTGGACTGAGTTACTGGTTCTAGGCTTCAACCTGCCCCAGCTCTGGCTGTTAGGGGTATTTTGGTAAAGAACCAGCAGATAGGAGTACTCTCTGTATGTCTATAGCTCTAGTAATATTTAAAAATAAAAGTTTCCTGGCCAGCGCCGCGGCTCAATAGGCTAATCCTCCGCCTGTGGCACCAGCACACCGGGTTCTAGTCCCGGTCGGGGCACCAGATTCTGTCCCGGTTGCCCCTCTTCCAGGCCAGCTCTCTGCTGTGGCCCGGGAGTGCAGTGGAGGATGGCCCAGGTCCTTGGGCCCTGCATCCGCATGGGAGACCAGGAGAAGCACCTGGCTCCTGGCTTCGGACCAGCGCTGTGCACCAGCCACAGCGCGCTGGCTGCAGTGGCCGTTAGAGGGTGAACCAACAGAAAAGGAAGACCTTTCTCTCTGTCTGTCTCTCTCACTGTCCACTCTGCCTGTCACAAAAAAAAGTTTCCTTTAAGATATAATATATATTTGAAAATACTAAACCATGTTATTGCACAAAATAGCTAGAAATAGTTACTTTCTGAAGCTGTCCTTTTATTTAGGCAAAATGATAACAAGGACCTCAGGGAAACTAATTTAATGAATAGACTAATATTAATTCATAATTACTTGAAACAGATTAAAAATAGCCAGCCTTCCAGTGGATTAAACATTTTCTGTAAAATGTATTTATACAATTAATTTATTTTCAAAATCATTCTTTGCAAATCATAAAAAGTTCAAGCTTGGGCTAGTCCATATCCTAATTATTTAAGTTCTAAATTAGTGATGTTAACCTAATGAGATATTAAAGTTTCTTGAGGGCTAAACATTTTTCTGGTGATTAAGACACCACTTGGGATGCCTATATTTCATATCAGAGTGCTGGGTTTCAGTTGCAGCTCCATTCCTGACTTCAGCTTCCTGCTAATGTGAACCCTGAGAGGTAGCAGTGATAGTTCAAGTTATGTGGGTCCTCCCACCTACATGGAAGACCTGCATTGAATTCTGAGCTCCTGGCTTTGTCAGCCCTGGCTGTTAACAAGCATTTGAGAAGTAAACTAGATGACAGCTCTCTCGTGTGTGTGTGTGTGTGTGTGTGTGTGTGTGTGTGTGAGTATGCTTCAAATAAATAAATAATGAAAATACACATCTTAAAAACTGAGTAATACAAATTTACTTTTTAAAAATGTATTTATTTGAGAGGCATAGTTACAGACTGGTTGGAGGGAGAGTGGAGAAAGGATGAAGAGAGAGGGGAGAGTGGAGAAAGGGAGTGAGAGAGACAGAGAAACTCTTCTATGCACTGATTCATTTAGTTCCTTCCCCAAATGGCCACAATAGCTGGGGTTGCGCCAAGCTGAGGCCAGGATCCAGGAGCTTCTTCTGGGTCTCCCTCATGGGTGCAGGGACTCAAGTGCTTAGTCCAGCTTCTGACGCTTTCCCAGACACATCACCAGGGAGCTAGATCAGAAGTAGAGTAGCCAGGACTTGAACTGGTGCCCACATGGGATGGCAGCACTGCAGAAAGAGGCTTAAGCTACTACGTCACAGTGCCGGCCCCCTATAAATTTAATATACTTCCTATTCCCTAGTGGTGGTGAAGGGCAGGCTTTGGCCCCTTAGTAGTGTGGGCTGCACTGTATTCATCGGAGAAGTGAATGGCAATGTGTCAATTCCCCACCTATTACAAAGAAAAAATCTTCAGTCCCTGAGGCCTGACAATGAAAACTCTCTGAGAGCTATTACTCGGATTCTGTTTCATAACTCAATGCCATGAATTCATTTCATCTGCAATGAAAGAAAATAGAGGAGGATTATTGGGAGTCACCCAACAATCTCTGCTTGGATATAAGAAAGAAAAGAATAGTCACTTTCTTCTGGAAAGATGTTATTTCTGACCAATCATCAAATCAATAAGAATTCCAGGTGGCTCTGCTACCAGCTTTGATGGCCTCTTCTTTAGCCACCTGTGTCAATTCACCAAGTTGGGTGAACATGGCAGGCCACAGCCAGGCAGCAATTCTCCTCTGGATTTAGGTGTGGGTCTATCTATGATTAAACTCGGGAGGGGCTTGGGGCAGGCATTTGACACCTGAGATACTGCTTGGGATGCCCACATCCAATCTCCGAGTGACTGGGTTCAAGTCCGGTCACCATTCCCAATTCCAAGTTCCTGCAATTGCACACCCTGGGAGGCAGTAGTGATGGCTCAAGCAGTTGGGTCCCTACCACCCAAGTGGGAAAGAGACGTAGATGGAGTCCCCAGCTAACAGTTTCACCCCAGCTCAGCCCTGGATGTTGCGGGCATTTGCATAGTGAATCAGCTGTTGGGAGATCTCTCTTTTATCATTTTACTTTTTGAGTCTCTCTTTGCCTTTCAAATAAATTAAATAAGTAAATAAAAATTTAAATAAAAAAATAAAATCATATGGATCTTGTTCTTGTTAGTATGATATCCTACATTTAAAGGAATTTTAAAGCCTGAGCAATGATCCCAAATGCTTAGTGGTGAGATGTAAGAAACAAAAGGGAGAGATAGGGAAATTTAAGAGAATACAGCATTATAAAGGGGTTGCAAAAAGGTCATGGAAAATTTGCATCATTGTGTAATTCAATTTTTCCTAAACTTGTTTGAAGCCCCCTCATACAAAATGTACACCTCTACCTCCTTTCCACAGACAACAATGGAGTAAGGAGCTTAAAAGCAAGGACAGAGTGGTCACCTGAGCTCTGTGCAATCCTGGATCTACCAGTTCTGCAGCTGTGCAACCTTGCAAGTTATTCAACCTCTCCTAGCCTCAAGTTCTTTACCACTAAAATGTAAATAAACACCCTACCTATCATGGGATTACAGGGAGGATTAAGTGTTGCCATATTCATAAAGGACTTGGAAGTGCACCTGCCACAGAATGGGCATTGTGTGTTAGCTGCAGTTACTGTGATTATTATGGCTTCTTTTTACATTGGTTAGATATCAGAGAATGTCATCATCTATAGAGACTTTCACATCATGTCCTGGAAGATGCTGCCATCTCTTGCCTATTGAAGTCTGATGCTGAGTCTCCCAATTCATTGATCTCTGCTTTTCTCTAAAACCACTGGCAATTTCCTCACTTTCCTATATTATCCCAAAGTATTAAGGGTTGGAAGCATTTGCTTTTTCCTACTATGACTAGTTACCCCTGCGAGGTGTTTAGTGGTGAGGAATCAATCTTGCTACCTCAAGAAGTTCACTTTGCAAAGAAGGTGAGAGATGAACTCAAATCTCCCTAATTTCAGTCTAGAAAAAAAATCACTTCTCAAAGCGACCCACACCCTGACATCTCAGAGCCCTAGTTTGAACATGGTGAATTTTCTTTAAACTCTCCCTAGGAAAAATACATTCCTGCTTGTGTGAGAAGGTACTTCATTTCCCTAGGGAATTAGTGGTTCTGCCTTTTGATGCCAATTAAGCAAGTGTGTATAACGCTGTGTCTCAGTTCTGTGCAGAGAACTCAGCCATGGAGAAGGAATTCCCCTTTTCCTTGTGCTCACAGCCTCTCATCACCTCTGCTAGAAATGTGCCCTGCGAAGATGCCCTGGGAGATCCAGACATAGAACTTCCCAGTGGGAAGGAATCAAGTAGCTCTTCTGGATGGTGTTATTGTCATAGGATATTTTTCCCTTTTATCTCCTTATTGCCATGATATACATAAACTAAATCACTTTAAGAAATATTAAAGCAGGGGTAGGTGTTGGGCATAGCAGTTAAGAACATAGCTTGGGAAGCTCACATCCCATATCCAGTCCTCAGTCCACTCCCTATTCCAGTTTACAGTGAATAGGAGATCTCTCAATCTCTCTCTCTCTCTCTCTCTCCCTCCCCCTCTCCCCCATCTCTGACTTTCAAATAAATAATAATTTTTTTAAACATTGAGGGGCCAGTGTTGTGGCACAGTGGGTAAAGCCAATGTCTGCAATGCCAGCATCCAACCAGAGTGTCCGTTCAAGTCTGGGCTGCTCCTCTGCCACTCCAGCTCCTTGTTATAAGTCCCAGATGCTCCATTTCCGATCCAGCCTCCTGCTAATATATTTGGAAAAGCAGTGGATAATGGTCCAAGTACTTGGATCCCTGCCACCCATGTGGGAGATGCAGATAGAGTTTCAGGCTTCTGGCTTCAGCTTAGTTCAGTCCTAGATGTTGTGGATATTTGGGGAGTGAACCAGCAAATAGGAGACTTCTCTCTCTCTGTCTTTGTCTTTCCCTCTCTCTGTAACCCTGTCTTTCAAGTAAATATTTTTTAAATTGAATAATTTTTCCTCTTCAACAAATAAAGTGTTCAATGTGTTGATATGTGTCCTAGTGAATGAAAACTAAGCAACGAGACCTTTCCACAGAAAATGGCAAGACAGGTCAAAGGCAAGCCAGTTACTGAACACATTGTTAATTCTTCCTTCTGCCTGCTGATAATTTAAGGTGAATGCTTGCCTTTCTAATACCCATTTTATCTCATAAAAACTATGCATAGGTTATGCTAAACTAGCCAAATAATGACTGACCAAGGTTCTCTAAGAGATTAAATTTTGAGCAGACGCCTCTTCCTCCCTGTGAAAGTTCAGACATATTCAGAGAAACCATAGCTATATTTACCCAAGAAGCTCTTGATCCAGGATCCATGGTGATATGGGTATCATATCACACATAGAATAAAAAAAGATTCTATCTTCCTTTAGATTTCCCTTCATTTGTTTTCCCTCTTACGGAGCCTCTCCCTATTTTCTCTTCCATTTTAGGTGGTCAACAAAAATCAACATATTGGAAATACTTCTATATACAGTCCTTACCCCACTGTAAATACCCAGTGCTTGGTTTCACAAGTCTCTCTAGCAGCTCTGGTGAAGGCAAAGCAAAAGAGATGGATGAATAGGTGATGAATCTGTAATGGCTTCAGTTACAGGGATAGGGATTCGAGGTGATAAGAAACCGCCACCTTGAGAAAGGGGGTTAGAATTCAGGCTTTCAATATGGTTGGCAGAGTTCTGCAAGTGAAAATTTCTAGAAGCAATTTACTTGAATGGGGAGGGGAAGAGGGTTAAAAAAAAGCCAGGATATTCCAAGGGTCTGGTAAGGTTTCCAACAGTTACTCAAGATGCCCATGTGAAGCTAATGGTTTTAGGGGAAGTGGTTGCCCCATACTTGTTTCATCCTGTGAATGCAAGATAGAGGGATAGACACTGTTGAATCATTCAAGAATACATTTCTGACTTCAGAAAACTCATTCATGAACCACAGTTGCCACATGGGTAAAACCTTTTCCCATATAATAGAAAATAATACCATATCTTGAGTTTAGAGTCTAAGCAAAGACTTGGTTACAAAAAATATGCAACAAGTAATATGAGGGGGTTGGAAAAAGTAAGCTGTCATGGAGGTTAGTTAGCAACAGGGATTTTTATTAATGTGATTCTTGTAGTACAGTCTAAAAGCTTTCTAGGCTATTCTATATAGGTCAGTAAGAGGACAACCCCAAAAGTAGGTTTGGTTTTTAGAGTTTAGGAAATTTACAATGGTTGTAGTTAAAGGGTTATCATGACAGAAAACAGTGTATTCACATGGAAGAGAATATACCAAGATGGAAACCACAATATAAAAACACTGGTCAAAGGTTATCAGCCAAACCCACATCTTGTTTGTCCTGTTTCCATAAATGTTCTTCTAAGTCACAGTACACTATAGCACTGTTTCTAGACCAAGTTAGAATAGGGAGATCAGGGGAAATTCAAACCTTTTAATTTATTTATTTGAGTAGTTAGCTAAAGACACCCATTGATATTTTCTAATATTCTAGGATGAACTTGATCTTTGAGTGAGAGTTTCAACCAAGAGAAGGGTAAGAGTCATGTAAACCAAACCCCATTTCCCTCTTTCCTTACCCTCAAGAGGATAGCATCATTGACCCCCAACTGCATCTTCACAGAGAAGCTGAAAGAAACATACAATCATCTCTCTCTGCTGTACTGTGTGGGGGCTAGAACTCTGCTGTTGCTTCTTTGTCATGGGATCCTAGCTCCTTCTCTCCTTTCTGTAGGTTGATGTTTCCATGGAAACATGCTCTTTAATGCTTCTGAAATTACTAGTGTATTTATACCATTAACTCTTTGTTGACCAGGGCAGGTCACAAAAGGATCTTACAACCCCTCTGAAAATGAGATCCATGTTCTACCCTGTCTTATTACAAACTTGAAAACAGTAACTGATACCTCATGCTACTGTTTCCTCATCAGACCACATTCCTAAACCTTTGCGACCTTGGCTTTTTGCCTCTATCATTCTACTGAAGCAGTTCTAACAAAGCAATCAATATTCAAAGCAAGGTCAACAAAAAATCAAATCAGTAGGTTCTACTCTATCATCATTCTCCTTGACATTATAGAGTTCACAACAGTGGACTATCCCAATTTTTCAGTAATTCTC
Source organism: Oryctolagus cuniculus (assembly GCF_964237555.1). NCBI lineage: Eukaryota > Metazoa > Chordata > Mammalia > Lagomorpha > Leporidae > Oryctolagus > Oryctolagus cuniculus. The sequence goes on from NC_091440.1 coordinate 111,420,926, forward strand.
TTTGCCTTTGCTTATTTATTATTTAAAATAGGATCATCTATGTCTCCAGCCAGCCTTTTCTCCTTTTCTGTCCATTTTAATTCTATGCTTCCTAAATGAGGCCACCCCAAGACTCAATCATGAGTCTGTGGTCTCTCCCTTTAAAATTTATTTGCAGGGCACAGCGGGTTAAGTCATCACCTGGGATGGCGCATCCCACATGAGCACCAGTTCAAGTTCTGGCTGCTCCACTTCTTTATTTTTTTTAACTTTTATTTAATGAATATAATTTTCCAAAGTACAGAATATTGATTACAATGGCTTCCCCCCCATAACGTCCCTCCAACCTGCAATCCTCCCCTTATCCACTCCCTCTCCCCTTCCATTCACATCAAGATTCATTTTCGATTCTCTTTATATATAGAAGATCAGTTTAGCATACATTAAGTAAAGATTTCAACAGTTTGCTCCCACACAGAAACATAAAGTGAAAAATACTGTTTGAGTACTAGTTATAGCATTAGATCTCAATGTACAGCACACTAAGGACAAAGATCCTACATGAGGAGTAAGTGCACAGTGACTCCTGTTGTTGACTTAACAAATTGACACTCTTGTTTATGGCATCAATAATCACCCTAGGCTCTTGTCATGAGCTGCCAAGGCTATGGAAGCCCCCTGAGTTCACTGACTCTGATCATTTTTAGACAAGGCCATGGTCAAAGTGGAAGTTCTCTCCTCCCTTCAGAGAAAGGTACCTCCTTCTTTGATGACCCATTCTTTCCACTGGGATCTCACTCGTGGAGATCTTTCATTTAGGTTTTTTTTCCCCCAGAGTGTCTTGGCTTTCCATGCCTGAAATACTCTCATGGGCATTTCAGCCGGATCCGCATGCCTTAAGGGCTGATTATGAGGCCAGAGTGCTGTTTAGGACATCTGCCATTCTATGGGTCTGCTGAGTATCTCACTTCCCATGTTGGATCATTCTCTCCCTTTTTGATTCTATCAGCTAGTATTTGCAGACACTATTCTTGTTTATGTGATCCCTTTGGTTCTTAGTCCTATCATTACGATCAATTGTGAACAGAAATTGATCACTGGGACTAGTGAGATGGCATTGGTACATGCCACCTCAATGGGATTGAATTCGAATCCCCTGGTATGTTTCTAACTCTACTGTTTGAGGTAAGTCAGCTTGAGCATGTCCCGAATTGCACATCTCTTCCCTCTCTTATTCCCACTCTTATATTTAACAGCGATCACTTTTCAGTTAAGTTTCAGCACTTAAGAAGAATTGTGTATTCACTTCTGATCCAGCTCCCTGATCATGTGCCTGCAAAAGTAGTGGAAGATAGTCCAACTACCTGGGATCTGCCATCCACATGACAGATCTAGACAGAGTTCTGGGCTCCTAACTTCAGCCAGGACCAACCCTGGCTATTGCAGCCATTTTGGTAATCAGCCAGTGGAAAAAATTCTTTCTCCCTCCCTCCCTCCCTTTCAAATAAATCACTCTTTAAAAAAAAAAAGAAAGATTCATTTGTAGACAAGGAGTTGACAATCACCTCCATGCCAAGGCCTCTGGAATTTCCATCGTAGGGTCCAGCCCAGTACTTCTCATTGGATTGCTCCTCCTAAATGTTCTGACACCTGGTCAGATTGAATGCAATCAAGTCCCAGCCAGGCACTAGGACCACTCCTTTAACAACTTTTTTTTTTTTTTTTTTTTTTTTTTTTTTTTTAACTTTTATTTAATGCATATAAATTTCCAAAGTACGACTTATGGATTACAATGGCTTTCCCCCCATACCGTCCCTCCCACCCACAACCCTCCCCTTTCCCACTCCCTCTCCCCTTCCATTCACATCAAGATTCATTTTCGATTATCTTAATATACAGAAGATCCAATATAGTGGTGACTTCTCTTTTCCTGCTATAATTTCATCTTTGCCACACAAATGAAAGCAAGAATAAGCTGACTGCCCTTAAGAGCTGCATTTCCAGAACTAACCAAATAAGGGAAAAAAGTCAACTGTAGTTTAGTGTTACATATAAAATATGTTTTTCCCTTTGTCAACATACGATTTCAGAGTTTTGTCTCCTAAGGTGAATATGTCTGGTAGTTTTCTGCCATATAAGTAAAATTGCTTGGAAGTTATATTTCTGTTCAGACTGCTTCAAAAAAAATCCAACAATGATACCATTTACTGAGCACATATCAAGCTCTGTTCTGCATGCTTTGTATTATTTTAAATTATCTCAGCCATGCTATGGAATAATAGGCAATATAATAAAGAAGGCTCAGATTGTTGGTATGGGATATGAACACATCTAGTTCTAAGTGATTTTAAGCCCTTGTTCCTTCTATACTGTCACAAGAAAAAATGTAAGAAAACAGTGAAGTCATAAACTTCTAATGTAGTAAAGCTAAAATGCAAACCCAGATTTGAATGTGCCCACAGACTGGACTCTTAATCATTATATTGTCAACAAGCAATCTTTATGTTGCTTTTTTTAATTTCATATTTATTTTAATCTAATGCTTTAAAATTGCACATATTTATATAATACTGTATGATTCTCTAGAACCTGTGATTTTTTTTTTATAAAAAACATTATTTATTCAAGAGAGAGAAAAAAGAGAAGGGAGAGCTCCTATCCTATGGGTCATCCCCCAAATGCCTGCCATAGCCACAGTTGGGACAGAAACTCAATTCAGTTGAAGGGATCCTACTCCTTGGGCCATCACTGGGTCTGCATTGGCGGAAGCTGGAGTCAGGAGCTGGAGCTAGGAATTGAACCTAGGCACATGGGCTATTTAACTGGTGGCTTTAACTGCCAGGCCAAATACTACCTCCAAAATCTGAGTTCTTAGTAATAGTAGCAGTCATCAGTTTTTTTTATTAACAACTTCATAGAAATTATACATATTAGTGGGGAACTGTGTACTGTTTTAATACATGCATACGGCCAGATCAAGGTAAATATGTATATATACATTCAAACATTTATTTCATATGGTGAAACCATTTAAAATATTTTCTTCATGTCTTTTTAAAAATATATAGTATATTATCTATTGTTACCCTAATGTACAATAGAATACCCAGAATTTCTTTCCCCCATTTAACTATAACTTACTAGTGTACTTCAAAAAGTTTGCAGTAAAATGGAATGAAGAGACAAGTTTATTTTGGTGAAAAACATTTTGAAATCCATGAATAGTCTTTGTAATACACATTTTCCATTAACTTTTTGAAGATCCTCTGTTTATCAGCCTTTCTCCATCTCTCCCTCCCTTCCCCCTCTCTCCAGCCTCTGGTAATCACCATTCTACTCTCAACCTCCCACTGACTGCTTTTTATTATCCCTCATGCAGTATCATAAAGGAGATCCACTGGGAAGAGTACTAACCACACAGGCTCTCTCCAGCCCTAAGAAACACTGGCAGCACATTGGTGGTCAGGAGATATGTTCACAGAATAATAAGAGGACTTTATTCTCTAGGGGCTGTCAATCTGTCCTATTTCACAAGCACTAGCATCCAAAAAAGTGAAGGAATGGAATTAATTTGCCTTATAAGAAAACAGGGAGCAAACTATGAAGCAGTATGAGTGGACTTATGGAGGAATTAACTCTCAGGTCACACACTGGAAGGAAGTCAGTATGAAGCCCAGGACTATACTCTTAGAGTTCTTGTTAGAAGCAGACAACAAAAGCTAGAATATTTATTTAGCTTAGTTAAGATTGGAAAAAGTTGATCTTGGTTTGGCACAAAATATCCAAATTCCTTCTGGAATAAAAAATACAATATTAGAGTAATTTTGGAGCTATAATCAATTCTCAGTTATCTTCAATAAAGAAGAGAGAACCACACTTATGATCCAGATAATCAAATACATAGATAATTCTTCGTATTTATACTGCTTGATGTCAGCACAGACTGACAGTGTAGAAAGTCTCTTTCCTTTGAAAATGGTTTCTCTCTCAGTCCTACACTGCTCTGTTACTTGGCCCTCCTTATTCTATGTTTGCCCCTTCTTTACCTCCTCTGCCAGCTGCTTTTATTTTTCAGCTCTCTTTAAGGAAATTCAGCACATGTCTCTCCTCATGCAGGTGCTGGCCTTTCTCAGGGCACTGATTCTTTTAACTGCACGAGTCCCAAGTCTACACCTCCAGTTCTGACCTCTAGTCTCCTCCCATTTCCATCCCTCACTGGCCATTTCTACTTGCATTCCATACCCCATTATAAACTCCTTTTACATTTCAAAATTTATGTATTTTTGTTTTATTTGAAAGGCAGAGAGACAGAGAGGCAGACGGTTAGAATTCTTCCATCCACTGGTTCACTCCTCCAAATGCACATCACACCCAGAGCTTGGAACTCCATCTGGGTTGCCCACGTGGGTGTGAGGGATCTAAGTACTTGATCTATCACTTGCTGCTCAAGGTGCACACAAGCAGAAAGATAGGTCAGAAGTAAAGTAGCTGGGACTCGAGTCAGGCATTCCAATATGAGATGCAAGTGTCCCAATAGGTGACTTAGCAGTGCCTGAAATTGATATGTTTTATCTTCACTCTCAGAATACCTAACATCCTATGTCCTTCTTCACACTGAATATTAATTCTAAGCTTTGAAAAGATGCTGGCACATAGTAGGCCCTCAGAAAATATCAACTAGCCTCATTCCTTTAGTCTGGAAACCTTCCCCATATCTCTGACATCATCCTTTTCTAAATTTCCCATTCTCCGTTAACCTCCCAAAACTTTCCTTTCTTTGTACAATAATTCTTGCATTTGTTCCCTCCCTTCTCCTCTGAAAAATTTCATCCTACTCCAGGCCTTTGTCTTCTCAAAATATCAGCAACAGCCCCTTCCTAAGCCCTCTGTATTCATCATTCTCCCCACCCCCCAAGACCACTCCCACTTCATTTTCGTATAATATTTGTTCATGGTATGCCACTACATGCTCAAAAATCCCCGAAGGCCAGCGTCAAAATCTGCCCTCAGTCCAGGCCCTCTGCATGCTGGCCCTAGCTACCTGAAGCCTCGTGCAAGCCAAGTGGCTTCTTCACTGTTTCCTGAGCATGACTCCCATTATCCTGCCTGGAAATTTTCTCTCAGTTGAGTATAATCCAAGTCCTGTTCATGCTCACAGACTCACATGGTTCTCAACCTCTCTCCACACTTCTGTGTCCATCCAAGCCCTTCTCCCCTCCTGTATCCTCTAGCCTCCAGGGCACACTTCAACATTTCATTCATTGTCCACCTGACCCTGTTATGTTCCTTTTTGTTGCTTAATTTTTAAGTGTCTATGTTGTGTCATCCATGATAGACAAAACACTCTTCAAAGGTAAGAATCAAATTTCATCCTTCTCTTATTCATTGCAGAATCCAAAATAGTTCCTTGCCTCTGGTAAATATTCAATAAATATCTATTGATTTGTTTCAAATTTCCAGAAGACTAGTCTGGAAAACTTCCCCTTGGAGTTTTCTACTTTCCAGCCCTGCCCTCACAGCTTATATGCCTACCACACACACACACACACACACACACACACAAAACCTGGCATTGAGTATCAATTTCCTGTGGATGAAAATGACTCCTCCAATGATTGATTTACAGAAAGGCAAATATAATGAACATATCTACAATCTTTCTTTTCTAAAAACAACATGATAAAGAGATGTCATTAGGCCCTTTTTATTTTTTAATATAATAATTATTATTATTTATTTATATATTTATTTCAAAGGAAGAGTTACAGAGAGGCAGGGGTAGAGAAAAAGATCTTCCATCTGCTGGTTCACTCCCCAGCTGGTCACAATGGCCAGAGCTGCGCCGACCCAAAGCCAAGAGCTTCTTCTAGGTCTCCCACATGGGCACAGGGGCCCAAGGACTTGGGTCATCCTCCACTGCTTTCCTAAAAGGCCATAGCAAAGCATTGGATTGGAAGTGGAGCAGCCGGGATTAGAACTGGCGCCCATTTGGGAAGCTGGCACTGTGGGCAGTGTCTTTACCTGCTACGCCACAGCGCTGGCCCCATCACAAGCCCTTTTAAAACTTTCTCCTTCTAATGCTTCTGTCATTAATTCCCTTAAAAACAGTTCTGCCCATGGGAATCTTGTAACCCAGCCAAATCCCCAGCCTCTGCCTGTGGTCTTGGGCCCCTAGAGAGAATAGACACTAAAGCGAACATAATCAATGATCAGCATATAAAAGTGATTTCTATTTGTTTCTGAAATATTTTTTTCTACAAGAAAGAAAAAGAAATAAAATTACTTGATACTGGAGTTGCTAGAAGTATTTTTTATATTTTTTAGTTTTAGAAATCAAAACATTGTGGAAATCTGAAATAGTTCAATGTTCTTTTCTAACGTACATCTACTTTGTTGGTTTGGGAAGAAAGGTCTTTAAAGAAAAAATTTTTAAAAATGGGAAGTTCATTTGTTTTTCTATTATTTTTCAATATTTGAGAAAAATAAAAATATCTTCTGTGGGGGAAATAATTTTTTTCAATTTCACATAGTTAGATGCATATAACTACAAAATCCCTCTCCTACCCCTTCCCATTCCACATCCCCTATGCAGCCCACTGCATGGCGAGGATGACTTAATAGTTGATATTCACATAAATATCTTTTTCACACTGGCCCAGCTCCTGGTAACCGAGGTTCTATCTAAAGAGATGCATGTAGATCAATGCAGACAATGCCCAAAGTGAGTATTTCATTGGTGGGAAATTCAGAGTTGAAGGCCTTCTTCTTTGTAGATAATACCAGTACATGAAGTAGTAGCCCAGGTGGAAATCAGAAAGGTAATATACACCTTAAGAAAGATCCCTGTGAAAGCAGAGGGGAGCCAATTTGATTAAAACTTGCCTGAATTCCCCCAAATTCTTGGTAATCCTAGCATAACCTGGAGGAATTTAGCATTTAAGTCAATTTCCTTCCCTCTTTTCTAGTCTCTGCCAGGTTGCTTTGATGATATGAAGTTAAAAACACCTTCGATAAGATTGGGGGAAAGGTGGTAAAACAGCTTGAAGGAATGCTGTGTTTGATGTTGTCAATTACAAAAAGGGTGCGGTGTGTGTATCAGAGATAGAAATGTGAGAGAACAAGCACACACTGGAGAGAAATGAAGAGATGGAGGGAAGATGAAGCAGCAGGCAGCAGGCAGGGTACCATCTCCATGGCAACCACACTGCATATACAGGGAACTGCCAAAATAAGTCAAGATCCACGTAAGTAGGTGTTGGTGGAGAGGGAAGATAAGCTCTCAGCAATGGACAAAAACCACCTAGAGGAGATGAATTATCTTTGGGAATTTAACTCTTCTTCCCTTTTTTTTTTTTTCTAACCACACCCAAAGCTCCAGTTTAAGTGAAAATTCATCTAAAGTGTTGCTTCTGTCAAATCCAGATCTCATTCAGGAAGGTCTCAGGGTGGTAAGATTGGAGCTTCTGGAGCCTTCAATTGAAGCCAAGAAAAAAAACAAAGTTATGAATGATGTAAACGATATCTGTAAGCCATTAGTTTGCTTTCCCTGATGTTCATCCTGGAGGGTTTGTTAAAAATACATATTCCGGAGCCACACTACACAGACAAAAATCCAACTTGCCAATAATAGAGTGAGAACATGAATTCTAAAGTTCCTTGGGTAGTTCTGTTGCGTAGACAGGTAAGGACATCATCAAAGGAAGTCTATGTCCCTCCTTCCTTTCCTTGGTGGCTCCCCTGCACTCTGTCTTGCCAAATAATGGAGAAGTGAACATTACCTCACCCCCAGGAATGGCAGAATCAAACATGCCAGAGAGATCTTCCTCGGGCACTCATCAGGTCATAAAAAGATCCAGCACTAAAAGTGAGTCTGCGACAAGCTCTCATCACCCACTACTCTGCTTGCAGAGCTGCTCTCCTCTAAACATTGTGGGAGAGGGCAAATAGAGGTGAAGTGGGGAAAAAAGAGAACATAGTTTATATCAGATGACCTAGTCATTAGTGAGAACAATTAGGTCTTCGGGTAAAATAAAGAACCACATTTTGAATGAAAAACTAACACAGTGTTTGTTCTCCTAAGAAGCCACAGAGGTTTCAGGGGGCTCCTAAATGGTCACAGAAAAGGAAATTAAAAGATAATAATATGGTTCATGAACTTTTAAAGCCCCCTCATACTTCCTTGTATCCTAACCTTGTCCTAAAAAGTCACAGAAAAGTCAAAGGAACCCTTGATGTCACTTATCTCAAACCTGAGCTCTCTTGCTTTCTGATAACACCATGATTTGGGGTTATGCAATGGAACATCTGAAGCAGTTTCTCCCAAACTAAGCAATGCCTAGAAAAAGTGAAATGTACTAGGTGAGGCAACTCATGGGCAGTAGGATGTCTCTGTAACTCCAAATACGGAGACAAGTAAGGAAAACCACCTCATGTCCCCGAGCACTTACACTGTTACAGGTACGTTGTCTTTGTGACCTGATGTAATCCCATGTCATGGGTAAGGAAACAGGCTTGGAAACATGATTGATTTGTCAAAGTCATCCAGCTAGTAAATGACAGACCTGAACTAAAACTGAAGCTTGATCCTCAAACTATACTTTCTACCACCAAAGATCATCCCCACAGTCTGGCATGTAAACAGAAAGGTATCTACAAAAGTTGATATTGCTGACCACATGTCTACTCTTACACTTTTATTTTAACACCAAAACAGGTACCAACAATACATGGCATTATTATTGGGAAAAAATGAATGCTTTCTTCTCATTTTCCTTTTTCCAGGGTTGGGAAAGTGAAGTCTTTCTGTGAGTGGAGCAGAAGATTATGATTTTTTTTCTTGGTCTCTCCTTGCCTTTCCTTTCACAAGAGTTGAGGCTACATGTGTTTCCTGCTTAAAAATGACTGACTCGGCCAGCACCGCGGCTCACTAGGCTAATCCTCCTCCTTGCGGTGCTGGCATACCAGGTTCTATTAACGGTCGGGGTGCCAGATTCTGTCCCGGTTGCCCCTCTTCCAGGCCAGCTCTCTGCACCCCATGGGAGACCAGGAGAAGTACCTGGCTCCTGCCATCAGATCAGCGCAGTGCGCCAGCAGCAGCGCACCAGCCGCGGCGGCCATTGGAGGGTGAACCAATGGCAAAGGAAGACCTTTCTCTCTGTCTCTCTCTCACTGTCCACTCTGCCTGTCAAAAAAAAAAAAATGACTCAAAGAATGAGGAGAATTTAAAGAGGTGTCAATGATAAGGGAAAAGGAGTTTGCTGTTTTATAGAAGGCTGCAGAGGGATTTCCTCTGGTTTCAATACTGTCCTGCTCAGTTCACCAAGGAGAAGAAACAGAAAATAAGCCTTTATCAACAAAATAAAATAATCTGTATTTGGGAGGTACAGCCCAGCAGTCATACAGAAAACCATGGCACAAAATCTACATCAAATTTTCAGTCACGTGCCCTTCCAAATACTGACCTGTCACTGTCCTATCTCTCAGGAATACAGCACAGCAACAAGTGACTCAATGGGGCACAGTTCAAAAGAGGAAAAGAAACCCTACACATACAGTGGTTTAAGTACTATAGCAGTTTTATAAGGAGCTGGGAGCACCGTGGAGGGGGTGGGGTGTCACAGTGTGGGGAAGGAGCATAGGGCAGCACGAGGGAGAGCTAGTTTAGCTGCATCTTAAAGAATGAGTATTTTGGCCGGCGCTGCGGCTCAATAGGCTAATCCTCCACCTGCGGCGCCGGCACACTGGGTTCTAGTCCCGGTTGCCCCTCTTCCAGGCCAGCTCTCTGCTGTGGCCCAGGAGTGCAGTGGAGGATGGCCCAAGTCCTTGGGCCCTGCACCCTCATGGGAGGCCAGGAGAAGCACCTGGCTCCTGGCTTTGGATCAGCGCAATGCGCCGGCCGCGGAGGCCATTGGAGGGTGAACCAACGGTAAAGGAAGACCTGTCTCCCTCTCTCATTGTCCACTCTGCCTGTCAAAAAAAAAAAAAAAAAAAAGAATGAGTAGTTCACTTAGCAAAGAGAGGGATGGACAATCCAGCGAGTGCTCCCTGTACAGACATGCATTCCTGGGCAAGATGAAGCTACAGCTTCAGGATCAGCTGGAGAAAATGAGAGAACTAGGGCAGGGAGAAACAGGGACAGGGTTTCAGCTGCAAACAGGGACAAGGTCAACTGTTAAGGCCTTGGACATGATGCTATATCCCTAAAAACAAGGAATAAGTTTTCAAACAGGGAAGATAAGCAATCCAATTAATTTTTCTAATTAATTTTGTTATTGTTAAGGGAAAATAATTCTTGCCATAAAGTTGAGGGGCTCATCCTCTTGATAAGAGAAATAGTACATATTTGAATAACAGTGGTAGAAACAGTGATTGGATGTTGGAGGATGATTGTGAAACATGAAATATAGTGAATTTAAAATGCATCATTGCTCTCATTACAGTAAGACATACAGCTCTGTATGACACCTTGTATTTCTTGCCTTCTATATTATAACTACAACCTCCTTAGGGCTTCAAGGCCTGTGACGAACTGACTGGTTCTTATTAAAATTGGAAGAGGAACAATGAAGAGTTGGGAGTACAGAAGGCAAAGGAGCTTGGAGCATTAATAAAGACCAAGCAGGGGTATGGCAGAATCACTGTGCATGTTAGGAGATCATGTCAGCAGGGATTTGAAGAACGCTTCCCTTTAGGAACCTTTGATATAAATATGCAACAGAAGTTATTCCACTACCCTGGGAGCCCTCTTACCCTCAGTTTTGAGAATTCTGATTCCTTCACCTTTTTAGAGTCCCCTTAACTATTTCATTGTTCCTGCTCAAGCCTTCTCAAAATCACATCTATTTTGCCCAGTGGGATGTGAGCTGACCAGCACAGTAATTTGTCCCAAGTCCACACTCTCCTACAAAGATACCATCAGTGTATATTATTTGACAAAGTTGTCCAGGTGATTAGAGAACCTGTCCCTTCCACACAATCTCACCCCTACTTGAAAACTTGTATTCTGAAGTATGCTAGACCTATGCTGAATAAGAAGAAAGATTGCACAGCAATTTGATACTTCAATGAACTCCTATGAACTCAGGCTCCATTTCATTACAGCAAGATATTACAGGGCCATGTTGAAGTCGTGGCTCACTGCGATTTGGCTATATTTTGCAGGACCCTTCCATCCTGTTCTTCTGCAAGTCTACTCTTTATTACCAGTACTAATGGAAGACAGGGAGGGCAAAAGCAACCAAAATCAGCAGATAACTCTGAACTTCATTGCATGCAAAGGGTTTGAAATCTCCCCCACTGCGTTCTTCCTAGAGCCCTATCATGAAGCAAAACTTAATAATGCTTTAGCTGTTCTCTTGCTCCTCCCCACCTGCTGGTGGAAATCCTAACAAGCAGCAAAATGACCAAAACCCAGCAGGGGGAGAAAGGGTGCAAAGCGAAAGACCTAGAAACTTCATGAAATGGATAATCAGTGCCTGAATGGTACGCTCTTGGAAAACCAGACCCCTGGTTGATGAGGCTTGTTTAACCCAAATGCAATGAAGACAAATTATCAAGCAAGTTTTCCCCAAGATGTAAATTCTAAGTTGCCATGAATTACTCTCGCAACTCAAGAATAGGAAAGTCTCAATGTTCACTTTTTTCAGTGTGCAACCATAACCTTAAAATTCATCCAATTCAGGAAGCAGCTTGCCTCTGTGAGGAGGAAAAGAAAAACAGAAGAGAATATTGAGGCTACTGGGGCTTGTGGCACACTCACAGATGGTGCAAATAACATCTAAGCCTACACTCCTACCCCTTTCCCCCATTCACCCATACAGCTTAGGGCAATATCTGATTCCATTTCCCCATTCTGTTCTAATTCTCTCTTCAATGAATACTGTAGTCACTAAGAGGAGACCTCCATCCTATAGGATTCTCATCCCAAAAGGTTTTCCTGAGATCACACTTTGGGGAGATATGTCCACCAAAGATGTAGTCCTTTAAACAGTTAGGAAGTAAATATGGCCCATGTTAACAACCATCAACTCTGTGCAGTGAAAACATGGTATCTGAGTTAGTATTTTCTGTACTTTCCTGTGCATTTAAAGAATTTCACATTTTAAAAATATTTCAGGACATGGGCCAAACAGTTAACCTCTACCAACTGTACTGTTTTACTGTTAAAGAAGAAAATGATGATCCTAAAAATGGCATTTTGTTGTGATATGTAGTATTTATTTCTCTTGGAAATGAAGTTCCATACCTGATTCAACATGTGACTTGGCCATATGCACCAAAGTAACAGATACCTGCTTTCACAGCACACATGTAGGATGATAAACAGACCCTCACACTCTTCTCCATTGGTTAGATGCTACTCCTAGGTGAAAAGCTTAGACATCCTTCAGATGTTACCACTCCTACACGGAGTAGCACTGTTTCTTACAGCTTTAGCATTCAGCTGGAGGTCACCTCCCCACATCACACTGGCCTTGCTCTGTGGTTGATGAGGCAATGAACACATAACACATGCTGCTGGGGGATGCGTGTGCATGCTGTTCTGTAGGTAGGCAACACAATGTGGGAGGAGTAATTTTACATTTAAGAGTGCTTCCAAATCCCAACCAATCCCTGCCCTGTTGAAACAATGAAACCCTTCCAACGGGGAATCCCTATAGAAAAACAATACAGCAGGGAATTCCTCAAAATTTTTGTTCTGTGGAGACATGCAACTATTAGTTGAAGTTATTTTGAAGGCATTACTTCAATTTTGCATACAATAAAATGACATGTATGCTTAACTAAATTAATAAATAGAATATATTTAGAACATACATTAAAGCCTGGGACAAAATAGTTCCAAATAGAGCGATACTATCTCTCCAGGTATGATTTTAAAAAGTGTATTCTTAGATAAATTTTCAAGTGTTTCTACAATGCAAATTTCATATACAGAAAAATGTATTTTAACAATAACAGAATGTCTAATGTCTACTTTAATGACCTGCATAGAGGATTATATAACAAATGAAAATTATTATTATATGTAGTGGGCAGTGAGATCACAAAATGGTGGCACTTGGGCTCAGAGCCCTCAATATCAGCCATGGAGCCACTGAGGAAACAGAGCCCATGCATGCCCTCAACTGAATACTTTTGGTTTGGATCAAAATTTTATCACTGCATCAGCAGATGCCACACAGCAACAAACGGCAGATTTCTGAACACAGAACAAACTTATCATTTGCCTTCCCCAATAATAATGCATGCAAGACAACTGGCACAAATGCACTTTTTGCCTTCTAAAATGCTACCCTTCTCATTCCTCTCTCAGAACCCAATCCAATTGCTGTTAGACCCTGTGTCTCCTAGCACTGCAATTACTTAAGAGACCTCAAGTAAATGCCTTCTGCTTTAGCTTGAACTTCAATTTTTTTTTTCAGATTTGTTGCCAGTAGAAACTTGGGAAAATTTCCATTGATCAAAATATTATCTAAAATATGTATGGAAAAATTGGGCATATATTATGACAATTGTATAAAGATAAATATACATAAGATCATATAAAAGTAAAATATCTGTATTACAGAGTGGATAGAAATGAATGTTTTTGTTCTGATTTTCTTATCACTTCTCTCTCTCCTTCCGTCTCTTCCCCCACCCTGACTCCATTACTCTCAGGGTATTTGAAAAGTTCATGGGGAGTAGGCATTTGGCCTACTGGTTAATGTGACAGTTAGGACACCCATGTCCTGTATCAGAGTTCCTTGCTTTGATCCCTGACTCCAACTCCTCCATCCAGCTTCCTGCTAATGTGTGCCCTGGGATGCAGCAGATGATGGCTCAAGTAGTTGGATCCCTGTCACCCACACAGAAATCTGCTTGCATTCCTGGCTCCCAGTTTTCATCTGGTCTAGTCCCAGCTGGCTACTTGGTGAGCAAACCAGTGAACAGCACTCTTTTTGTCTTTCTGCCTCTCACATTAAAAAAAATGTTGATGGAAAAACTGCACAAAAGGATAATTTTATTTTGGTGCAAAAAAATTTTTGAAATCCATGCATCAATTTTTCATAATATGCATTTTCTGTGACTGATTTCCTGGCTCCTGGCTTCAGCCTGGCCCAGCCCTTGCTGATGTGGGCATTGGGAAAGTTAGCCAGTGGATGGAAGATGTCTCTATTTCTGTTCCTCTACCTTTCAAACAAATGACATTTATATATATATATATATATATATATATATATATATGTATATATATATATAAAGTGGAATTAGGAAGAATGAACTCATGCCCCACCTGTGGCAACACCTACTACACAGACTGGGCAAGTGTCTCTCTCCGACATTTCATCTAAGTATCCAAAGTGCAATATTATATTACAGACAAAGTAGCATGCTACACTGCCTGGCACTAATAGGCAATGGGTATTTGATGACACTGTAAAGAAGAGAAACGCACCAGGAAGGGGCAAAAACAATCATCTTTTGTTCACATCAACACATTTGACAGCTAACACTGGTTTGCACACATAGCTTCTGTGACACTAGCCTCTGAGACCATGTAATTCACTCCTTTGTTTCTTTTCGACAGGCAGAGTGGACAGTGAGAGACAGACAGAGAAAAAGGTCTTCTTTTACCGTTGGTTCACCCTCCAATGGCCGCTGCGGCCGGCACGCTGCACTGATCCGAAGCCAGGAGCCAGATGCTTCTCCTGGTCTCCCATGGGGTGCAGGGCCCAAGCACTTGGGCCATCCTCCACTGCACTCTTGGGCCACAGCAGAGAGCTGTCCTGGAAGAGGGGCAACTAGGACAGAATCCGGCACCCTGACCGGGACTAGAACCTGGGGTGCCGGTGCCACAGGCAGAGGATTAGCCTAGTGAGCCGAGGCGCTGGCCACTCCTTTGTTTCTAAACTTACCAGGGAATTCACTGTGATTGAGCAGGGACATTTTGACAGAGGAGGAGCAGCAGGCAGCAATGTGCTGTGAGTGGGGAGGGCAGGGCAGGAGAACACACTGTGACTATCCAATGCCTTCTGCATAGTAAGCATCTTGCTTTCACTTCAAATGTAGTTTTTCTTCATCAGGATTTGGAAGGGGAGTAGATGAAATTTTATAAAGATTCATTTTATTTGTTTTGAAGGCAGAATGACAGCGAGAGATGCAGAGATGGACAGAGACAAAGAATCTTCCATCTCCCACAATGGCCATGGCTGAAACAGGCTGAAGCCAGGAGCCTGGAACTCCATCCCTTGGGCTGGGGCCCAAGCACTTAGCTCATCTTCTGCTGGATCAAAAGCAGCACAGCTGGGATTCCAATCAGCATTCCAGTATGGGATGCTACATCACAAGCAGTGGCTTAAGCTCCTGTGCCACGATGCTGGCCTGATGGATGGAAATTTCAAGGAGGTCAAACACTACACCCTTCCTCTTGGCCCATGATATTTAGCAAACTACAATTTTCCTACAAGAGTGAGAATTTAAGGTGAACAACTAGTTGATTGCTAAATATTTTAACAGACTTTTCCAGGGCCTATTCAGACTTTATTAAAAATAACTACAAATAGTCTACCTCCTCCTCTGTCATGAGGTTATCTACTATCCTCCACCTCTATCCCTGACCACCCTTTAATCTGGGATGAGCTGTGACTGCTCTGACCAAGAGAACACAGCAAGTGACACTGTTCCAGATAGTGAAGTCAAGTGGAGAGATCCACATGAATGAGAATCAAGTCTGGGCGACTCCCTGCTGACAGCAAAAAGTTTCCAGATATATGAGGATCCAAAAGATCATGGAAAATAGAATTAAGATATTTCATTTTGATCTAAAAACACTTTGAAACTCAGCAAAAGTTTTTTTTTGTTTTACAATCTACATTTTCCATGAACTTTTCAAAGACCTTTCATATGAACAGATTTCAACGTTTTTTTGCAGCAAAATTAACTAATCTTTTAATTCTATTTTTCAAGAATTTTTTGAAGTACCCTTCTATGTGAAAGCCGTCTTGGAAGTGAACCCTTCTGCTTTGGTCAAATATTCCTACTGATGCCACTTGGAGCTCAAATAAGCTGTCCTTATAATGCTATAACAGTCTCCCAAACCACAAAACTTTTAGCTAAACAAAAAAAAAGTTATTTTAAAGTAGTAAGTTTGGAGTTATTTGCTATAGAACTGATAACATAAAGTATTTACTAACTGCTTTCCATTTCAATTTCTTATGAGTTTTGGTTAGGTTAGTTTATTTTCTTGATTCCAATAAACTTTAAGAGAACTAATGAAATTGAAATTCACTGGTTTTTCATAATTCTATCAAAGTAATAATTTCCCTTTAAACTGAGCTTATAAAGCCCACTGGCCTACCTCTGTAACTTTTAAATGTTCCTTTTTTTAAAAAAAAATTAATTATTTTCTTTAGCTATTTGAAAGGCTGAGAGAGAGAATTTGACTCACCAAATGCCTGCAATGGTCAGGGCTGGGTCAGGCTGAAACTATCAGTCAGGAACTCAACCTAGGTCTTCCATGTAGATGGCCTAACTACTTGACCCATCACTGCTGCCTTCCAGGAAACACATTTGCAGGGAGCATAACCTGAGACATGAACCTAGGCACTATTAAATGGGATGAGGGCATCCCAAGTGGTGTCTTAACCTCTATGGCAAATACACAACCCTCTGTTATTTTTTAAAATTCATTTAACTAATACTGATAATGAAACTATTATGTGTGAGATACTTTAACTCAGTGCTATCACAAGGTTGCTGCTCTACTAGATGTCTAAGGTCCTGTCTCCAGTTACAACAACCTTGTCTGCTCTGAGTTAACCACAACTGTATTACCTAGGCCAGATCTTAAGAGAAGGTTCTGTTTGGTGGTGAATGCCAGCCCATCACAAGAGGCCCAAGACTGCTGAGCTGAAATGCATGTGGAACTGCTATAACCAGTTCCTGTGGCTTCCTTCAATCACAGTACTCAAAGATCTGGGTGAGAATGCTACCCATCCCCCTGAACACTGCCTCCTTTTGGCATTCTTTGGATGAAAGACAAATACAAAGCAAAGCAGAGGTTCAGAGGAGCTGTGAGAACAATCTTGAAGGCCTACTGGGAAGTTCATATGCAACTCATCCACTGGGTAAGATGAGTCTTTGCTACACCCCTCAAAACCGGCCCCCCCAAACTCTAAGAAGCCATTTTGTTTTTAATGTGAATAATCAACAATAACAGAATGTCAGCAGTTTGCCAACAAATAATCACATTAAGATTTGTATAATGAGCATTTTATAATTCATGGATCTTTCACACGCATAATACAGTTCTTCCATTATCATCCTCAGCAAATTTTTCCCAGAAGATCTTAGCCTGAACCCTCCTCAGCTATGACAAACACACCCAGAGTAACAGTGTTGTAAGATGTCTATAATCTTCTTAGTTTGCAAGGATCTCTCCCTTGAAGAGAGAATATCAAAATATTCATTGTTTCCTTGGTAAATTTACATGAGCCTAGATCCACAGAGAAATTCTAAGAGAACCACACATTCAGAGCACGCTCCTGGCTTTGACCCTGACCCAGTGTCAGTCACTGCAGGCATTTGGGACCATGAAGGTGGCATTTCCAGTTGTGAGGAGAGAAGAAGGTATGGCCACCATCAGTCAGGAAAAGTCTGATGGAGACTGGAAAGTGGACAGTGATGTTGGTGCTCCAAGGGTATAAGACATGAGGAGAATGGGGGTCAGATAAGGAGCCATACACTAGCCATACAGAGCTAGAGATGAGGCCTGGGCAGGTGGTCTCTGAGGGATCTTGGAGGGGAACAGAATTCTAGATAGGAAAAAGAATGGAGGAGAAGGGACAGGCTGAGCGAAAGAGGACGTGGACCCCTGTGACGCACGCTGCTCTCACCATTCATCCTGCACATGCAGTCTGCCCAGTGTCTCTCAATGACTCCAACCAAATCCAACACAGCCTACAGATTTTTCTTCCTTGCCGGTCATCCTGTTTCAGAAACACACTGAAATAGCATTCCTGTTCTTCTTGGATCACACCGTCTGAGTGCCATCCCCACCACTGACAGGCACTCACATACCCACCCAATCTAGTGCCTGTCCCCCATCTCCCTCAGTCCTATTGGCACCACCTCCAGGTAACCTCCTTCCCTGCCACTCAGATCCACCACACCATGTAATTCCATGAGATTTCTTCTGTTTCTGTTGCTCTGTCTCTGTTAAATGGAGATAAAACAGATAGGACTCATTGTGTGATCAGGGTTAAATGAATGTGTACAGAGGTTCTTCCAAAAGTTCTATGAAAATGTGTACTATGAAAAATGCATAGATTTCAAAATGCTTTTGCAGCAAAAATAAACTCATCTTAGTTTTATTTTTGCACTCGTTCACTTGCCAAATGCCCGTGATATTCTGGACTGAGCCAGGTCCAAGCCAGGAGCCAGGAACTCAATCCAGGTTTCCCACATTAGTGGTAGAAATACAACAGTTGATCTATTACTTTCTGCCTCCCAAGGTGTGCATTAGCAAGAAGCTAGAATAGGAAGTGGAGCCAGGACTCAAACCCAGACACTCTGATATGGGATGTAGCCATCCTAACCAGCATTTAAGCACTAGGCCAAACACCTTACTCCTAAACTTATCTTTCAGTTTCATTTTTCCATGAACTTTTGAGGTTCCCTTGTATAAATAAACTTCTAACTGTTTTTCCTGTATATTGTGAAAGCTCAAATTTATTTTAACAATTATTACAACAATCTCTTCCTTGATAAATAAAATGCATGTCAATGATACTTTCATTCCTCATTTCTTACTTTGCCTCAAATTCTGAAGAGCCAGTTCGCTTCTTCTTGAAAAACCGATGCCACATGACTGGTTTTGCTGAAATAACCCCAGATAATACCTCATTAGATTACTCCTGTTCCAGTTCCCAGGTGGCTTATGATGTCATCATACAAGCATACTTTGACTTGATGAGCTTATCCATTCTTTTTCTTTTCTCCTGATAGTTACACACTGAGCATACTGTACTCCTCTTTCTAGATCCATAGCACCTAGCATACACCTACTACTCAGGAAGTATTTAATGTATTCCTCTTGTCTCTTGCCCTAGCTTGCCTTCATAGCCTATTATCTCCTTAAATTCTCCACAAACCACAAAGCCATTGCATGAGGAAATGAATGCTGTATACTCTTAGTTACTTGTAGTATTCATCACATCCATTAATTCAGATTCTTTGTAAAAGGCACTCTAAAATACATTGGAGGAAATAATCTCAAGTTGATCAGACAAGAAAGGAGTAGACAACTTTAAGATAGTGTGTTGTCTTCTCTAGGTTTATAATTTAAAAGTATTTTCAGGGGCAGCTATGTTTGGCACAGCAATTAAGTTGCTACATGGAACATGTGTGTCCCATATCAGGGTGCCTGGGTTTGAGTACAGGCTTTGCTCCAAATTCCAGCTTCCTGCTAACACACACCCTCAGAGGCAACAGATGATGACTCAAAAACTTGGCTCTTTGCCACCCATGTGGAAGATCAGATTGAATTCCTGGGCTCCTGCCTTTGGCCAGACCCAGCTATTGCTCTTTCAGGCATTTGGGAATGATTCAGTGAATGGAATCTCTGGCTTTCAAAGAAATAAGTTTTTTTTTAAAAGGAGTTTCATGGCAGAAAAACTCAGAACTATGTTCACTGTGCTTCCCATGATATGTAGGTATATCACAGGGAGGTTAAGTCTGTTAAAACAGTAATGAATACAAAAATGAATTGTATCACCAGTGGCCTCACTTAATAACATGGTTCTAACACCAGGTATTTTCATTTTCATCAAAAATGGCCCACAAGGTGCTGGCATTATAGTATAGTGGATTAAGCCACTACCTGAGATGCCAGCATCCCATATGGGTGCCATTTTGTGTCCCACCTGCTCTTTTTCTGATCCAATTCCCTGCTAATGTGCTTGAGCAAGCAGAGAAAAATGGCCCAAGTACTTGGGCTCCTGCCTTAACAGTGAGAGACCTGCAAGCAGCTCTTCACTTTGGCCTGGCCCAGCCCTGGCTATTGCAGCCATTTGGGGAGAGAACCAGCAAATGGAAGATTCTCATTCTCATTCTCATTTTCTCTCTCTCTCTCTCCCCCCCCCCCCACCATGTGTGTGTGTGTTCCTCCCTCTCTCTTAACCTTACCTTTCAAAGAAGTAAATACATCTTTTTGAAAAAATGATCCATGAGCTTCTTCACATTGAAAACCATCAATGAGAACTCCAAAGAAGTGATTCTGCACTTAGTCTAAATTTCTGTTTACTACAATAACCACTTTAAAGTGATGTGGAGAGAGTCAAGAGTTCCAAATACTTTAATAAAAATGTCTAAAGACAAATAAATAAGCCATCTGTTGAGTACTTGCAAAAAATCAGGGTTGTTTAGATAGGAGGGGCAGAAAGGTGATAAGATTTTTGTCTTCAAGTTCACCAAAGATTGTTATTAGTGAAGTTGGGATCATTTACTATCCATGCCTGCAGTGGACAACACAAGGGCAAATGAATTAATCCGGAATAATTGCAATTAGACAAGGCAAAACTCCCAGCTGATTAAATACTAGAAGGAACAACTAAAAGGAGGCTGTCATTCACCCCATCAAGGAGGCTATAAACATCTCACTGTTTTTAAAGAAAAAAATTATTTTATTTATTTGAAAGGCAGATTTACAGAGAGAGGGAGGTAGAGCCAGAGAGAGAGAGAGAGAGAGAGAGAGAGAGAGAGAGAGAGGTCTTCCATCTGCTGGTTCACTCCCCAGATGACTGCAATAGCCAGAGCTGAGCTGATCTGAAGCTAGGAGCCAGGACCTTCCTCCAGGTCTCCATGTAGGTGCAGGGGCCCAAGGATTTGAGCCATCTTCCAATGCTTTCCCAGGCCATAGCAGTGAGATGGATCAGAAGTGGAGCAGTCAAGACTTGAACTGGCACCCATATGAGATGCCAGCACTGAAGGCTGGGTTTTAACTCACTGTACCATGGCACCAGCCCAGAATACCTCAGTCTTAGTGGGCTTTGACAATCATCTACCTTATCGGCATAATGACCTCCAGAGGCCCCTTCCAAATGTTTGACTTGATAACACTTTCACAGTGTTTACCGGTATCTCATTGATCACAGGAATAAATTGGAACTGGCAAAAGGCTGAGGATCAATAAGGCTGAAGAAAAGCAGGGATTAGTGGTAGAATTAAGTGCTGAATAGACATCAGAAGTGCCATCCACCAATATGATCGTATCCTAGCTCTGCTAAGATCAAAAGAGAAATACAGAAACTCATACTTGCTCAGTGGGAGACATTAAAAGCTTAAAAATGGAATCAAGTTTCTTCTAGCAACTTAAGCAGAATTCAATAAGCAGAGAAAATGAAAAGGTAAAGTAGACTCACTATTTAATGATATTTTCCAGTCACCATCATGCCACCCACTGGTCTCAAGCCCCATGGTAGATTGTTAGAAGAATCGCCCAAGTAAGTCTCACTCATGTCATCCTCTGACCTGAGCATGGAAATGCCAACCTGTCCATGTATGACCATCAGAGCCCTAACCACCGTGAGAACCCATCTCAGAAGCCACATTCTCCAGGAAGACTTGCAAAATCCTCCAAGCTAGGATGCCAGGGATCTTTGACTCCTGCTTGTGTCTGCTCCACACAGCTATGGGGACTGAAAACTGGTGAAGTCCATGACAACAGCAGACATGTGTACCAGCTGTTATCCCAAAACATCTTAGATTTAACTATCCATGGTCCTCTTCTCTCCCTTTGATGCAGGGTTCCAGGACAGTTTCAATTCTCCTTTCAGGAACTACCACCACGTTCATTGCCACTTATAAAACCTCTTCACCTGACCTTGGTTGTGGAGTGGAAATCAATCTCCTCACCCCTCACTCCTTGCTGCTCTTGAGAGCCAACACAGAAGCTTCTGTTTAAAAGTCTTTCTCCTAATCTGTGGGCATTCAGGTAAGAAGCAATGAATTTTTAAAGTGCATTTTTATAATAAAAATGAAAATGTTATTATAATTTTGGTCTGGATCCTTAGCCTTAACTCTCTTCCAAAAATGTCAATGCAAGCCTCATTTTCTTTCAGTCTTGAAGAAGGAAGCTACCAGATATCAATGCTGCTACCCCTAACCCTATTCACAAAGGCCTTGTAGTCTTTTTTCATCCAGAGGGATTCACTCCAGAGTGAACAGATCTTCCCTAGCATCAGGCAGCATCTTGGAAGATCTCATTAGGAACAATATGCAAAGCAAGTGCTCACACTCTCTACAAGACACATTGCAAAAAACAGCCTGTGACTCAGGAGAAGAACTTCTAATCCCGTTTGCCTATTTATTCTCTACATCTTCTCCCTGAATTCAACAGCCACATACCAAAGAGTTACAAATAGAACTGAAGATACTCAAAGGGGACAATTTTCTATATGCTGTTTATGTAATCTCTAAGAAATTAACATTATTTTCCCATGGACTTTACAATGCTATTGGAGTCTAAATAAAAATTAAATAGTGTTAACATTAATGAACAACTAAATCCCAGAAATTAAGGCATCATTTCCTTTTAAATTTATTTTATTATTTTCTGAAAAGCAGATAGAGACTGACTCCCATCTTCTGGTTTACTCCCCAAATGCCTTCAAAGTCCAGGACTGAGTCAGGGCCAAAACTGAAAGATAGGAATGCAATTCAGGTCTTCCACATGGATAGCAAGAACCCAATTATCAAAGTCTGCACTAGCAGGTAGCTGGAGTCAGGATCCAGAGCCGGGAACTGAGCCTAGGTACACTAATATTGGATGCCATCATCCTAACCTTGCATTTATTAACCACTGGGATAAATGCCTGCCCCAAGGCACAATTTCTGAACACTTAGATCTCTTGCATGACTGTACAGAAGGCATAAAGTATGAAATGTTCACTGAGATCCTATTTGGTGCAGAACATGGAAAGGACAGAGAATGTAATGATGTATAAATCATGGTTACATGCTGGACAGTAGCACTGAGGGAAAAATGGCCTCATTTACATTTTTGGAAACAATGTTGTGACATTTCTATTCAATGCCTGAAAAGAAGGAATAAAAAGATAAAGCTTTTTTGGTTGAAAAAGTATGCATTGTGTAACAGATGAAACATTCAGTAAGGTTATCAGGCAATAGTGGGAGAAGGAAGTAGGCTTTGAGGTCTTCCACAGAGCTCAGTAGAGTGTTGCGCTGGTGTGGACCCAAGCTGAAGCTCCAAGCAAGGCCAGATGCCTAATGGATGTGGTGTTCAGTGTGTAGGGATCACAGAAGTCACAGGCAGGCAGAGAAGGCTATGATTCAGCACGCACAGAGTTGGGTCAAACCTAGCCCAGCTATCCAGAACCAAAAGGTTGACAGCAGCCAAACAAATAAGGCTGCCAATTTAACACTGCACATTCAACTTGGTTTTGCAATGGAGCTGGCAATGATAAGACTGTCTTTGGCTGGGGAAAGAGAAGCATCTAAATCCATTCCTCCCTCCCACCCCCATAATTTCTATTCTGCCACATTTAAAACAGCCCTGTGGGAGTTGGAATTATTTTTCTCATTAAACAGAGAAAACTAAATCTAACCTCAAAGAGATGAAATGCAGATGGCCATTGTGGCACAGAGGGTTAAGCTACCTCTTGGAGCATTTGCACCCCATACTGGAGTGCCAATTCAAGTTCTGGCTACGCTCTGCTTCCTAGTCAGCTTCCTGTTAGAGTGCCTAGGAAGGCAGCAGATGATAATCCAAGTACTTGAGTCCTGGCCACCACATGGTAGACCAGGATGGAGTTCCATGCCCTTGGCCTTGGCTTGGTCCAGCCTGGGTGTTGCAGGCCTTTGCGGAGTAAATCAACAGGTGAAAGATCAATCTCTCTCTCCCTCTTTCCCCTGTTTCTGTCTCTCTCTCTCTGTTACTGTGCATTTCAAATGGATAATATTTTTAAAAAGAGATGAAGTAAAATTAGCTACAAAGTCCACCTAACTTCAGTGCCTATGATCTTCTTCCTTTCCACTTGAAGGCCATTGTCTTTAATAGAGAAGAGGAACTGAAAGTATGTATGTCCTTTTTAAAAATTTACATATATATTCATTTTTTATTTAAAAGAGAGACAGAAATAAAAAGTTTTCCCAACTGCTGGTTCACTTCCAAATGCCTGCAACTGCTAGGGCAGGACCATGCTGAAGCCAGGAGCTAGAAACTCAACCTGGGTCTCCCACGTGTGTGGGAGCCACACCTGCTGCCTCCCAGGGTGTACACCAGCAGGAATCAAGAAACGGAACAGATCCAGTACTTGAACCGAGGAACTCTGTGTGGGATTCAGGTATCCCAAGAAGTACCTCAATTTCAGTGCTAAACACCTGTCCCAGAAGTGGACTATTTCTGCTTTCATTTGTCCCATGTTTATATAAACCCAACTTCCCCATGAAATGACTTTATCCTTTTATTACTCTTCTTGCTTTATATTTTATCTTTGCTATCTCCGCATTTGTACAGCAATGAAAAGAAACCACTAAGTTCGTGGTTTTTGAGCACTTTTGTACAAAATATTTTACATATTTCTATAAAATAAATATCATTTATATCAGAGAAAGAAAACTAACCACACACAGAGAGGTTAATCAAGGTTAATTAAGGTCACAGATACTGGTCATTCTAATTATCTTACAGTACTGCTCAGGGTACACAAGATTCTTCCTTGTTTATTAGCTTCTTTTCATTCACTCAAAGGCACTTATTGAATGCTTCTGATATTTATTTAGTGCCAGAACAACATCTGAGTTCTATGGCATACACAGAACAAAGTATCTTGCCCATCTATCTGAAGCTTAAATTTTAACAAAGGTAACCAGATAATAAATGATAAACCTAGGCACATAGTGGACAAGTAGCTTTTTTTATGTTTCAAATGTGTACTTTCAAAATCCAAACTTACTGCTCTGTTCCCAGATAAAATGGAGTCAAGACAAGCCAACTTTTGTCTTCCTCTGAATGCAACTATAAAACCTTAACAGAAGCCGGCGCCGCGGCTCACTAGGCTAATCCTCCGCCTTGCGGTGCTGGCACCCTGGGTTCTAGTTCCGGTCGGGGCGCCAGATTCTGTCCCGGTTGCCCCTCTTCTAGGCTAGCTCTCTGCTGTGGCCCAGGAGTGCAGTGGAGGATGGCCCAAGTCCTTGGGCCCTGCACCCCATGGGAGACCAGGAGAAGCACCTGGCTCCTGCCATCGGATCAGCGCGGTGCACCGGCTGCGGTGGCCATTGGAGGGTGAACCAACGGCAAAGGAAGACCTTTCTCTCTGTCTCTCACTGTCCACTCTGCCTGTCAAAAAAAAAAAAAAAAAAAAAAAAAAAACCTTAACAGAATGCAAGGCACAGTGACTCTGGGTCTCTGAAAAATCAACAGATTGAGAACACCAGAATCCGAAGTATTACCAAACAAGTTGCTTTAAGCAAGGTCAGAACCTCATAACATTATTCAAAATATCCTGAGTATAATCCAAAATTACTCAGCCTATAAAGAATCTTGAAAATTTCTACTTGTATGGGAGAAGACAATCAAGAGACACCAACAATGTGATCACACAGATGTTGAAATTATCTGATGAAGATTTCAAAGTAGCTATTACAAAAATACTCAAACAAGCAATCATGATCATGCTTGAAACCAAGTTAAAATAGAAAGTATCAGCAAAGACACAGAAGACATACAGGAGAACTGAATGGAAATTTTGGAACTGAAAAATATAATAGGATAAAAAAAGAAGTCAGTTAGATGGGCTGTGACTAGAATGTTGATGGAGAGGAAAGAGCCAGTGAACTTAAAGTTAGTGAGATGAGAGTTGGCCATTTTGTGCAATGGCTAAGTCATTATATGGGACGCCTGAATCCCACATTGGAGGGCCTGTGTCTGAGGACCAGCCACTCTACTTCTGATCCAGCTTCCTACCAATGTACATACTGGGAGGCAGCAGATGATGGCTTGAGTGCTTGGATCCCTGCCACCCATGTAGCAGATCCCGATTAAATTTCAGGCTCCTGACTTGCACCTGACTCAGCCTTGGTTGTTGTGGGTATTTGGGGAGTGAACCAATGGGTGAAGGGTAAGTCTCCCTATCCCCGTTCCCCCTTCAGATAAAATGAAAGTGAATAAAAATTTAGAAACAGAAAGCAAGTACATTTCAGCAATATTTCCTCCTTAAGTCCAATGTACTTTACCAGATTCTTGGGGCACCACCTCTGAGCTTCTGAATTCTGATAACCACACCCATAGATAAAAAAATAGTGTTTCTGCAGATATATTTCCTTCATGTTCATTTAGCCCTCCAACTACCTGTGTCATAGCCCCTCTGTTGACCAAACATTCATTCATTTCCAGTGGGAATGTAAAATGGTTTGGCTATACAAGGGAATTTCCAAAAAGTTCATGAAAAAAATGAAATAAAAAAGTTTATTTTGCTGCAAAATTTTGTTCTGAAATCCATGCATGGTTTTTTCATAACATGCAGTTTCTGTGAACTTTGTGAAGATTCCTTGTGTGCAAGGATTTCAAAAGCCTTTGTGTGCTAGAATAATTTTTTTAAATATTTATTTGAAAGAGTTACAGACAGAGGTAGAGACAAAGAGAGAGGTCTTCCATCTACTGGTTCACTCCCCAGATGGCTGCAACAGCTGGAGCTGTGCCTGGTTCCAAAGCCAGGAGCCAGGAGCTTCTTCCAGGTCTCTCACGTGGGTGCAGGGGCCAAAGGACTTGGGCCATCTTCCACTGCTTTCCCAGGCCATAGCAGAGAGCTGGATCAGAAGAGAAGCAGCTGGGACTAGAACCAGCGCCCATATGGGATGCCAGCGCTTCAGGCCAGGGCTTTAACTCATTACACCACAGCATCGGTCCCTAGAATAATCTTTTAATTTCATTTTTCATGAACTTCTTGAAATATAATTTTAAAGATTATTTATTTGAAAGTCCCTAATTACACAGAGAGAAGGAGAGATAGAGAGAGAAAGGTCTTCCAACTGCTTGTTGACTCCCCAATTGGCCACAGTGGCCGGAGCTGTGCTGATCCAAAGCCAGGAGCCAAGAGCTTCCTCCAGGTTTCCCACACAGGTACAGGGTTGGGCCATCTCCTACTGCTTTCCCAGTTCATAGCAGAGAGCTGGACTGGAAGTGGAGCAGTCAGAACTCAAATTGGTGCCCATATGGATGACAGCACCATAGGCAGAGGCTTAGCCTACTGTACCACAGTGCTGGCCCGGAAAAATAAACTAAACCTATACTTACCCTATGACCAACAATTCCCAATGCATTTGATGCTCTGCTTGTATGCTCCTAGCAAATATAATTAACAGACAATGGGGATTTTATTCCCACTAAATCTCAATTCCTCTTAGTTCTAATAATTTTGGCAAGTGATCTTCAAAGAACATTGACCTTAGTGGCTAAAATCACACATACCCAAGAAGTTCTCATCTTACACAAGACAGGCACTGTGTGATATCCTTCTACAGAGTTACCAACTTCTTTCCAAAAGAATCAAAGATTCTAATTATCCTGAAAAGTAAGCAGAAATCAGTATCCATATTCTTCCAATGAAAGAGCATTCCTGAAATATTTCTTCCTTAGAAAGGATCCACCAGGGTTTCTAACGTGTCCTTAATAAAACAAAAAGTCCCATGCATCAATACTTCCATTCCATATGTAAAGAAAAATTCTGTATGTGAACAACTCAGAAGCTGCTTGGAGGTTTGCTTTTATTTTCTATCAATCAGTGTCATGAACACTTAAGATAGAAAAGTAGGAGAAAGATACAGAAGTTGGGGCAAAGCATATATATTTGGAAATCTGGGTTTGCAGATTTCCTTACTACCAATCACAATGCTGTTAGGCAGCCTGTCTGGATAGTAGTGCAGATTATATTAGATGCTCTGTCATGTGAGTCTCCTACGGATTTTTTTTCCTTCCTCCTAAGGACTCATGCTATTGCCTGTTTGTGACCTAAAGCGTGTGTCATTTAGCATGGGCAAGTTGGGTATTGTTTCCAGCCCTAAATTCTAAAAGTTAAAATGTCTAGAACTCCAACTCAGAAATTAAACAGCTTTCTAAAAATGGACCTTCTATTGCTCAACCAAAGACTGCCTCTTTGGAAGTGGGCGGGAATAAGATGCTCTCCTGTTCGTCCTCCCTCCCAACCCATCACTGCTGATGGATTGGAGATGTCAGCTTGTCAAGTCTTATTGGGTGCTACCTGATGTAAGTCCACACTGAGGCAGTGAAAATCTGTTTGCAGTCAGCTCTTTTAATAAGTCCTAGCAAACAGGAGGCAAGAGATCTATTCAGTGAGATGCCTCCTCTGATACAGGGGGTAGGAGTGGGGGAACAGTCGATGACAGAAGCTTGATATGGAGGAGATTTTTAAACAAAAAATAATTCTTTCTTTATAGAATCTGGGGAAAAATAGTTTCTCTAGGGATTTGGGGATTCTAAGAAATATTACATTTCTATGCTTATGATTTAAAGCTGAACCAGACTGCAGGTCCTTTGAAAAGGAGGTCATAGCTCCTTTGTAAAATTCCCCCATTCCATAGAGTCCTGCTGAGTACTAAGTGTGCTGTGGATTCTGAACTCTGATGAATAATGGTGATGCTGCCTCCCAATCTCAAGTTTCCCTAAGGGGAACTCTAGGAGGTTATCCAGCCTTCCTCCTACCCCAAGAAGGAATAGACAGACTGAGGAGACCAAAGGTTCCAAGAATCTATTTTACAACACAATGAAACCCGTTATTTAGAGAACCAAAGTAGAGTTTCCCAAGAGATTTTAGAATCCAAATATCTGTTTCTATGCACTGTCATCACATTGTAAAGATCAAATTTGGTACCAAATTCCTGAAGACAGGGGTCTAGTCATTACAGTAAACTATTGCATGGGTCGTGCGATACTAGGGCTTGTTTTAGCATATCTTTCTTTTTAAAAATTGTTATTTATTTTTATTTTATTGGGAAGACCGACAGCAGAGATCGTCCACATCTGGTTTACTGTCCCAGATGCCCACAATAACTGGGGCTGGGTCAGACTGAAGCCAGATGACAGGAACTCAATCCATATCTCCCACACAGGTGGTAGAGTCCCAATAACTTGAGCTATCACCTGCTGCCTCCCAATATGCACATAAGCAAGAAGCTGGAATTGGAAGTGGAGCTAGGACTTGAACAGAGGCACTCAACATAGGATGGGCATCCCAAGTGGTATCTTAACTGATGTGCCACACACCCACCTGGGTGCTAGATACTGAAGGATGATGTTGGTGCTAGTAGCTGTGATGACAGTAATGAAGACAACAAAGGTGCTAACAAGATTCAAACAAGTTTTTTAAACGACCTGAATAGTGAAACATTCTGAGAGTAATTATGATGTATTCATTCATTCACTTTTCTGGAGCCTCCCAGTTATTAGCTTCCATGTTATGTTCACATCTCCTAGAAAAACACAGATGTGGCAGAAAGGGAATTCCAGGAGTCTGGCTAGCAATATTCAAGTCAAACGTATTATACCAATAGACTTAGAAACATTATTCTTTCTGGTGGAAATTAATAACAACCATGAAAGTTCTTAATAATATAAGACTGTTCAGGATATTCTTTCATAAGAACATTAAAACCTCTTCACTTTTAACCCTCAAGACGAGTAGCATTCAATAAACAGTGAATAAATGATTATGCAAATGAATGAATAAACACATGAGTGAGTGAGGAAGTAGAATGAATGGCCCCTTGAATTACATTTCTCCAATTTTGAGAACAGTGACTGTGCAGATGAAAATTACATCTTAGGAAATCTAAGGCTTATGCTCTGACAGAAGGATCCCGGGAAACCTGAACTCTGATCTTTCAAAGGAGCTATTAAAGATGACAGCACTCCTGAAGTAGATGCAAAATATGATCCCCTTGGGGACAACACAAAGCAAACTGCCCATGATGATGTCATAGAGCAAGTCTCCTTTTGAGCCATTATAATGTTTCACATCAATATACACAGAATTTTAAGCTGAATAATTTTATCCATATGCAATGTAGTGCTGAAGGTGTGTTACCTCCAGTTGGTTTGTGTACTTGTCCCATAATATCTGCTGATGAATAGTTGCCCTGTTCTTAATGATCTGAGTACAAAATCACTGGGCTACAAAATATCCTTTCTGTAGCACTATTTTTCTTAAAGATTTATTTATTTTATTTGAAAGAGTTACACAGAGAGAGAAGGAGAGGCAGAGAGAAGTCTTCCATCCACTGGTTCATTCCCCAGATGGCCGCAACGGCCAGAGCTGCTCCGATCCGGATCCAAAGCGAGAAGCCAGGAACCTCCTCTGGATCTCCCATACAGGTGCAGGGGCCCAAGGACTTGAGCCATCTTCCACTGCTTTCCCAGGCCACAGCAGAGAGCTGGATTGGAAGTGGAGCAGCCGGGACTCAAACCAGCACCCATATGGGATGCCGGCACTGCAGGAGGCAGCTTTACCCACTATGCCACAGCACCGGCCCCTGTAGCACTATTTTTTAAAACCTATAACTAAAGTCTCAGTGGACAGTTGGTGACCTAAAGAATCCCCAGGTTATTCCTGGGATAAGAATAGATCTAGTCTACTCTGTATCTACAGTAAATAGTACAGAGCTCTGCATAAAACAGACTCCTAATAAATTCCAGTGATTAAATTCAGGAAAGGAATTGGAGAGGTACAATAGGAAATATTGTGCAAGTTTATAGACAGGAGAGCAGAGTGAAAGGGTCAAGTCAGAATAGACTTCACAGAGGACAAAGAACTTCAGTAATATATTGAAATAAATGGCTGTGCTATGAGCCAGGACTAATCTAAGCACCTAAAATGAAAAAGCACCAAGCTCTCAGGGTGCACAGCTATCTCACAGTGGCACCTTCTACAAGGTTTTCTGACTTTTAATATCTCACTCTTTGAAAAGGACGATGGCTGAATGGGCCAACACATCACTGTCACAGTAGACCCTGGCAAGCAAAATATGAGGCACTTTTTAAGAGAATGCAATGCCAAGAATCATCCTCCATGAGATGGGTGCTGAATTTTTAAAGGATGAAAGACAGAGATATGGGAAGGAGGTGAAAAAAGAGAGGTAGAAGCAAAGAAATGCTCTCAATGGAAGGAATTCTTCTTTCTCACCTTTCCAAATGAAGAATTAACCTGCTCTCTGAAAAACAAATGTCTTAAGATGTTCTTCAGGAAAACATTAAATAGCAAGGACTTATAAGTGTCCCCTTCATTCCATTCCTGTGTCCAAATGTGGTGTGTTTAGTCTGTGACTGAGGGTGGTACTCCCATTCACCCCATCTACATACTGTGCCTAACCTGATGTGGTCAAATATGAGAGGGGTCACTTCTTTGATTATAACAAAAAAGGCTACAGAAGATCACTAAATTTTGTACAATCACAGAAAGTAAGAAGAATGAGTGCTCATCAGAACAGGGAATAAGGGAAAGGGGGCAGCATTTACTATGTAATAACTTTATTACATTAATATTATGTATATGTGCACACATGCATGCATGTTTACATGCATATATGTTAATCATTACAGAAACCTTTAACTTTACAAATTATTTTTTACACAATTGTTAAAGCTGAGGTGTGAACAGTTTTAAGCAAGTTAAGTAGCTAGTAAATGGTTATGAAACCTGATAGACTTGGGAATCTCAAACACACTGAAGCTCAGAAAAGAGGCAGAGCATAACAATTCCTGATAAATTTTTTTACTTGAAATAAAAGCACGGCAGTACAGAAAACCTGAAATTAAACCCAGGAAGCCTAGCTAGAATACTGTCTCCATCATCAACTCTTGGACTAACTGTTAGCCTTGGTTTTCTTCTCAGTAGAATGATGCAAGAAGTGTCCAACAATTCAGCAACACAAGCCAAGCATGAGTATCTTTGTCAAGGTGCCTACCTCTGTAGCTGGGACATGAGACTCCCGGCCCAGAATCTGTACCGAATGGCCATTCAGTTAATATCTGATAGATGATAATAAAGTAGAAATGGGAGGGCCCACAAGAACTATCTGCTTTTTTGAAAACGTCAACAAATGTGCCTGGATCTATATGGATTGCCTACCCCTCTCACACTCCCAGAGAGCACCCTACCTTAGGCTTCACTGTCAGAAATCACTAGTGAAAAATACAAAAACAATGGAGGTGTAGGTAAAAGTATGGCTAGAAAGAAAGGCGATCTAAGGTGGACAATGGACTGATTCTGGCTGCAATTTTTTTTGTTTGTTTCCTGAGCTAGTTGCACTGACAGCTTCCCTCCAAAGAAGAAAAAGGACTACAAATCCCAGAGCGGACACAGGTACCTGAGTTCAGACACTGAAGTGTAGCTCTTGACCAGAAAGCATGTTTCTTTTTTTAATTAACTAAGTTTACTTTAATTGAAAGGTAGAGAGAAAGATGGAGAAAGATCTCTCATCTGCTGGCTCATTCCCCAAATGCCCACAACAGCTAGGGCTGGGCCAGGTGGATACCAGGAGTCCAGGACTCCCATGTGGATGGCAGGAACCCAAGTACTTGAGCCCCACCTACTGCCCCTCAGGATGACATTAGCAGAAAACTGAATCAAAAGCAGATGAATCAGGGACTTGAACCAGGCACTCTGATATGCATTGCAGGTGACCTCAGTGACTTAACTGTTGCAACAAAAGCCCACCCCAGCAAGGATACTTCACCGAGTGTGTTCTCTCATTTTCTCTGCATCATCTTTCTTGCTGTCTCTCCTCCATGAGCTCCTTCACCCCTTGAATCTATAATCATGATTCCCTGCTTCTCTTTATGGAAGGAAAGTCTTTGTCTTCAAGGACAGCCATTATACTTGATGTGAGCCTAGCCTCCTATTCTGGTACATATACACCACACACACAAATACACAAGCACACATGCACACAGGCATGCATGCACACGCACACACACACACATACACACACACACATTTCTGTCTAATCCCTAGGACTTCGGCTGCTCACCTTCTTACATACACACACACACATTTCTGTCTAATCCCTAGGACTTCGGCTGCTCACCTTCTTTATAATTCTCCAGAAGACCGGGGGAGAGATGCAGTTCTCTTTTCAAAGTCCAGGAGACAAAGCTTCCCAAGTTTGCTCACTAAAGAAATTTAACAAGGGCAGGTGTTCAGTGCAGTAGCTAAGATGCCACAGAGGGAGCCAGTAGATGGCTAAGCCTCTGCTTCCAGCACTGGCATCCCACATCATAGTGCTGGTTCAAGTCCAAGATGCTCCATTTCCTATTCAGCTCCCTGCTAATGTGCCTAGGAAAGCAGTGGATGACAGCTCAAGTAGTTGTGTCCCTGCCACCTATGTGGGAGATTCAGGTAAAGTTCTTGGCTCCTGGCTTCAACCTTGCCCAGCTCTGGCTGTTGCAGTCATTTAGGGAATGAACTTCCAGCAGACAGAAGATCTCTATCATTCTTTGTCTCTCCCTCCCTTCCAGTCACTCTGCCTTATAAAATAAATAAGTAAACCTTAAAATAGGTACCTGCATCCCATATCATAATACCTGGCTTTGAGTCCCAGTTCTACTTCCAACCCATCTTCCTGCTAGTGTGCACCCTGAGAGGCAGCAGGTGATGGCTCAAGTACTTAGGTCCCTGTCATGAGTTGCGGACTCTTGACTTTGGCCCCGAACAGCACCAGTTGTTTTAGGCATTCAGAAAATGAACCATTAAATAGAAGATTTTTATTCATTTCTCTATGCCTCTTTCAAATAAACTGAAAATTTTAAAAATTTAAAAGAAATTCAACAAAGAGTATTTAAGGAGCCATAAAGTGCTGAGGAGAAAGTAACAAGAAATAAAAAGGACAAAAACGTGAACCCAAACAGTGTACCAATGAATGGGGCAGGTGAGAGAGAGAAACAGGAAGTCCTTGCTGTCATATACACAAGTACAATTAGCTTGCTTTGACTCATAGCATATTATGGTGTTAGGGAGTTTCTCCAGGAAACTCCTGAAGGACTGGAGACGCTAAAAATGCAAACAGAAGAAACACTCCTGCCGTATTGCATAGCAGCTTCTGAAATGAATCACATGACACCCCTGGAAGGCAAATTCTGTTCCATGAGGCTAAGCTTAGTGGTGATGACCAAGTTAATGCACCATGCTGTATCACTGATTACGTGGCTTTGGTGTATTAGTTTAAAAAGGGGTACAGTCACTTCACACAAAGGAGAAAATGTGCTTCAGTGAGTACCTTGCCCCTACTCAGTCAGGTGCATAATGACTGAAAATGCCTGATGACCACAGTCCCACTCTAAAATTCACAAAAGGGTAGGCATTCAGCCTAGTGGTAAGGATTCTACCTAAGACGCCCAGGTCCCATACTGAAGTGCCTGGGTTTGATGCCCAGCTCTGGCTCCTTACTCCAGTTTCCTACTAATGTGCACCCTGGGAGGCAGCAGTGATGGCTCAAGTAGTTGGGTTTTGATCAACCATGTGGGAGATACAGATCGACTTTCTGGATGTTTCAGGCATTTGGGGAGTGAACCACAGATGGGAGCTCTGTCTGTCTCTGCCTCTCAGATAAAAAAGAAAATTTTAAGTAAGATACATAAGAGCTCTGACCCACCTATTAGGCTCAAAGACATGCTAAGTCTCAACCAGTCAGTTTGGGTCGGAGGCCCCCCTTCCACCCATCCACACACCTGCTTCCAAATGAATTTTTCCCTTCATGCACTGGGACCACTCACACACTCACTTTCATCCATTACCATTCACACTGTCTTCTATTCCCAAGAACCAGAAGCTAACCTCACAACCCAACAGCCAGCAAAGCAGGCCTCATTCTTGAACACTCTTGGTATACCTCACCACTCTTACTTTCCATTTTGCAATCGGATCCACTTGCTTCCTGGATCAATCTCCTATATGAAACCATACACAATGCATTTTGTCTTCATGATTGTTTGCTTTCTCCCAATCAAATGAATACTCCAATGTAGAAGTCTTCATTCAGGTAATCATATAGGCCTCAATATCTTTCATTATAAATTCCAGAGCATAAACATGGTACCAATTTTCAGAAAAAATTGTCTAAATTCTTTAATAAGTTTTAACAAACAATAGTTTTGGTGCAGAACGCCAGATAAAAAGAACCCCACCCTAACAACCAAAACAGTGGTCACAGTAGTTGACCTCCAAATCGCCATATGAACCTACACAGCTATAGCACCCGAATAGGAGATCATTAAAGAACAACATGCAGGGGTTCCAGCAAAGCCATGCCAATGTTTCTGTTCATGGTCTGAAGGTCTCTTTTCTATATCTACAATTTATGATAAGCCAGAACCATAGAAATCAATTTGCATAACTACTTTTAGCATCTTTACATTATATCTCTTTCAGAATCCATTCTTACACTTGCTTGTCCTTTTAAAAGTGTACCTGTCTTAGGGCCACAAGGAGAGGAGGCAATTCTTTTGTTATTTCATAGAAATGGAGGGCAATTTTCTAGGGCAATCACTGTCATTAATTAGTAGTCCTGTCCATTCAGAGTCTGGAGTCTTTGCTTGCAAGTACCAAAATTATTTATTCACAACACTACAGCATGATTATGGAAGGCTTCTAGTTCAATGATCTTGTGTACCTTGAAATGGAAAGAGGGGACAATTAACCCAATCTGTGTGAAGCTGGGAACGAGCCAGCCTTAGAGATGGAATGGTTTGCTTATTGTATGGAGGAAGGAGGAGGTATTTGGTGCAGTAATTAAGCCATCAATCCAGACACCTGCCCCTCATATCCAAGTGCCTGAGATCGAGTCCCAGCTCTTTTATTCTGAATTTCTGCTAATGCTCACCCTGGGGGGCAGCAGGTGATGGCTCAAGTACTTGGGTCACTGACATATGACAGAAACAATTTGAGTCCTGGGCTCCTAGATTCAGTCTAGTCCAGCCCTGGCTGTTGTGGATATTTGGGGAGTGAAGGGATGGGGAGAGATCTACCTATCTTATCTGTCTTCCTGTCTCTTTTTTCCTCCTCACCCCTTCTCCCACCCCTGTCTTTCAAACAAATAAATTGAAAGTAGAAATCTAAATAAATTAAGAAAGTAAGTTCGGGGGAAGTAGAGACAAAGAGAAAAAGATGAACCTGGGTCTCATTCCTCCGGGCTAATGAAGACATAGGTAAATTCCAGTTGGCCCATTTTTATCTCATTCAAAAATTATCTTGTGTGGATAATCTCCTGGCTTGTATCACTTTCCAGACACCTGTGTCCTGGCATCTGCCACAGGATGTCTGGCCCCTCAGTTCTGGCACAGTCAACAAAGCAGTCTTTCTTACATTCTCACTTTTAAAAAATGGCATACCTTTAAAGCACTTGTCAGAGTGTCTGTACCAGTGAGCAGGACTTACTGTGTTGAAAAGAGAATTGCACGAACATCCTGCAGATGTCAAGTTGGCTAGGGTCAAAAGTCATCTTGAAGATCTGTAACTTAGCATTTAATTTACAGGTAGACTCATGTCCTTGTTAACGTTCACCAGTATTGCAGTAAGCTAAGGTGCACACTGTTGCCAGGAAGCAAAGTGTAGTCTGTTGAAGAATTGTGAACTAAAGTCCCTGATTGACTCCCTTCTAACCAGCAAATTTTCAAGAGCTAGAAAAACACAGGATAAGCCCCAATCTTCTGGCTATTCTATCAGTGCTATTCAAAGACCCTCCAACCTCTGAAGTTTAGTAAAGGAGAAGAGGCTTTCAGAATTTTCACATATAAAGTGCCTAGGATGGAAGTAGAAGGCAGGAATCTTGCTCAAAGGAGCAATACTAAAGGAATTGTCTAGAAGCTGTTCTTGCAGAGTAAGTGCACAGTTTCCACCTCCTTGTTCCTTTTTAAAAAATATTTATTTGAAAGGCAGAGCGAGAGCGAGAGACTGGGAGAGAGAGTGTGCAAGTGAACACAGAGATGCAGAGAGAGAGAGATCTTCCATCTGCTGGTTCACTCTCCAAATGACCACAACAGCTGAGACTGGCCCAGGCTGAAGGCAGAAGCCAGGAGCTTCTTCTGGGTATCCCATTTGGATACAGGGGCCCAATCACTTGGGTCATCTTCCACTGCTTTCCCTGGCACATTAGCAGAGAGCTGGATCCAGCTGGGACTAGAACCAGCACCCATATGGGATGCCAATGCTGCAGGCAGCAACTTTACCCACTACACCATAGCACCAGCCCTTCCTGTTCCTTTAACCTATGCTATCTCCTCTATAATGGAGTAAGTGCTTCTTAAACTGACATGAAGTTAGACACAGACTTGGACTCATGACTCTTAAGTCAAAAGGAATAGATAGGTAATAGACCAAAACATAAACTGAAGATGACAGATATTAACTAATGGTTGCAGATATTCAGAGAAGTAGAGCCATACAAAAGGTAGTGACCTGGCAGCTCCTTGGTATTGGGTAGGCAGGAAAGTTCACTCCAAGCAAGTAATAATTGAGCTGAAATCTAAATGGAAAGAGTGAACTGGCAACACGGAAACCACATCAAGGGCAGCATTTTCAAGAACCCTGAAGCAAGAAGATACTTGACATATTTGAAGAAAAGGAAGGAAGCTAATGGAACTGGAAGAAAACACACCAAGATGAGATAAATCAATAAAGAAACATGGGGAAAGTCTTGGGTTTTATTCTATGTGTGATAGGAGGTAACTGGAGTATTTAAGTGATATCATCTGATTTCCATTCTAAAAGAATCATTCTGGTTGCTGCATGGAGAGGTCAGCTGGGAGACTCTTGTAGAGATCCAAGAAGAATATATATGGTCCCTGGACTGAGGTGGTTGGTGGGGAAGGGAGGAGATGATATGATGCGACAACAGGCTCAATAGCATTTGTTTATGTCTTGGATAGAAAAAAAGGTAATTTAAGAAAAATTTGAGTTGAATTTTGTAGAGTTGCTTTGGTTGAGCATTTATTGAGACAAGGAAGAATAAAAAGGGGGTGATTTGTAAGGGGAAGGAAATGTCTTCATAAATTATTTATTTATTTGAAAGGCAGAGAGAGAAATAGAAACAAATAGAGATCTTCCATCCCTAGTTCACTCCTCAAAGGCCCGTAACAGCTGGGGCTGGGTCAGGCCAAAGCCAAGAGCCAGGAATTCAATATGCATCTTCCACGTGGGCAGCAGGAACCCAGCCACTTGAACCATCATCTACTGCCTCCCAGGGTGCACACTAGCAAGAAACTGGGATGGGAACCACAGCCAGGACAGGACTCAAACCCAGGAATTCTGATATGAAATGCAGGTGTTACAACTAGTGTCTTAACTACTATGCCAAACATCTGCCCTGGAAGACAAATTTTTATTTCAGTCATGCAAAGTTTTAGGTGCCTACCAAAAACAGTGTGGAAATGTCCAATAGAAAACTAGACAGTCCAGAGTTCTCCGGAATGGTTTAAGTGCAGACATATATTTGAAAGTCACTGCATGTAAAGGATAATAAATCCATGGATTAGACAAAGTGACTAAGGAAATGTGTATCAACAAATAAAAAAAAAAATAAGGAGCCCAAGACAGAGCCCTTTTGGGCAGCCAACATTTAGAGGTGATGAAAAAAAATGGAGCTAGCAACGATTGAAAGCAATTGGACAGTTTGTGGGAATGAAATTACAAGAGTGTGATTTCATGAAAACCAGGAATTTAAAGTATTTCAAAGAAGGGAAGGCATTGTGGTGCACTCGGTTAAACCACTGCCTACAACACTGGCATCCTTCTGAGTGCTGGTGCAAGTGCTGACTGCTCCACTTCTGATCCAGTTCTCTGCTAATGTTCCTGGGAAAGTAGCAGTCAATTGCCCAAGTATTGGGCCTCTGCCACCCAAGTGGGAGACCCTGATGGAATTCCAGGCTCCTAGCTTTCGCCTGGCCCAGCCTTAATTGTTGAGGCCTTCTGGGGATTGAACCAGCAGATGGGAGATCTGTTTGTCTTTCCCTCTTTCTCTATAACTGTGGCATTCAAATAAATCTTTTATAAAAACAAGGAAATAAAATATTTCAAAGAAGAAACTGTCAACAGCACCAACTGCTACAGAGAATACAAAAACACAGTGCACTGACTACTGGATTTGGCACAGCAATCACTGGTGACTTCAAGAACCACAAGAGCTATTCCATTAACGTGGTATGAATGGAAGTCCAAATAAAATGCTTTAGGGAAGAGCACAAAAAGTGAGGAAGTAGAGAAAGCAATTATAGACCATTCTTTCCAGAATTTTTGTAGTCAAAAGGAACAAATATAGAGAGGTAAGCAAAGGCAGATGTATGGTCAAGGATTTTTGTTTATGTTTTTTAATTAGTAGAGGAGGTCCTAGAACTTATTTGTGGCTGGTAGAAATGATATGGTAGAGAGGGAGAAAGTAGCAAAATCCTTCAAACAGATAAAGGTTGGAACTCAAAATACAAGCATCTAGAAGAGCTGGATCTACAATCTTTTATTTTCTCAAAGAATTTTCTCTTTGTATGGTGTTGGTCTGTAATAGAAACAGAGATAAGAAGAATGGGCACTGAGGTGGGTAGACAGGTGGATTTGGTTGTATGAAAATAAGCAGGTTCCTGGCAGAGGAACTCCATTTTCTGAATGAAATATGAGGCAAATATACCAGCAGAGAGCGTGACTTAGAGAAATGTAATAGGTTCGAAGTGGCAAGAGAGAGTGTGAAGTAATTTTGAAGTGGGAGAAAGTTAGCATAGTCGAAAATGTACCAGGAATGCTGAGCTGAACCCAGTGACAATTTGAGATCCTTGCATTTGTCATCAGCATTGTGTTTCTTGAGCTTGGAGGAGAAAGTGGAGCTTTTCAGTTGCTTCCAGGCACTTTGCTTCACCAGGGCTGGCCCAGACACCACGCTGTACCCCTTTCAAATCCTCTTGACACACCTGCTATTCAAGTTGTAAACTTTTCTGCTCGTGCTTCAGCCAACTTCATGTACAACCTCACACAACTCATGGACCTGCTCTCCAACTTCAGCTTCCTCC
The DNA here is from genome assembly GCF_964237555.1 of Oryctolagus cuniculus. NCBI lineage: Eukaryota > Metazoa > Chordata > Mammalia > Lagomorpha > Leporidae > Oryctolagus > Oryctolagus cuniculus. Next base: position 111,460,965 of record NC_091440.1, read on the forward strand.
CATGGGGCTTCTGGGCCACCAAGACACGGGATGCTGGTGAAGGAATGGGCACCTTCACATAGGCAACCAGAAATGAAAGAGAGTAAACAGAAACTGATAATGCTTCCCTCTTTTATCTGTCAGTACAGAGTTCTAACACATATTTCTTTTTTTTTTAACTTTTATTTAATGAATATAAATTTCCAAAGTACAGAATATTGATTACAATGGCTTCCCCCCCATAACGTCCCTCCCACCCGCAACCCTCCCCTTTCCCACTCCCTCTCCCCTTCCATTCACATCAAGATTCATTTTCGATTCTCTTTATATATAGAAGATCAGTTTAGCATACATTAAGTGAAGATTTCAACAGTTTGCTCCCACACAGAAACATAAAGTGAAAAATACTGTTTGAGTACCAGTTATAGCATTAAATCTCAATGTACAGCACATTAAGGACAAAGATCCTACATGAGGAGTAAGTGCACAGTGACTCCTGTTGTTGACTTAACAAATTGACACTCTTGTTTATGGCATCAGTAATCACCCTAGGCTCTTGTCATGAGCTGCTAAGGCTATGGAAGCCCCCTGAGTTCACCGACTCTGATCATATTTAGACAAGGCCATGGTCAAAGTGGAAGTTCTCTCCTCCCTTCAGAGAAAGGTACCTCCTTCTTTGATGGCCCGTGCTTTCCACTGGGATCTCACTCGTGGAGATCTTTCATTTAGGTTCCCCCCTCCCCCCCAGAGTGTCTTGGCTTTCCATGCCTGAAATACTCTCATGGGCATAACACATATTTCTTAAGACTCCTAGCCAGCACTGCGGCTCAATAGACTAATCCTCCACCTGCGGCGCTGGCACACCGGGTTCTAGTCCTGGTCGGGGTGCCGGATTCTGTCCTGGTTGCCCCTCTTCCAGGCCAGCTCTCTGCTATGGCCCAGGTCCTTGGGCCCTGCACCCACATGGGAGACCAGGAGAAGCACCTGGCTCCTGGCTTCAGATCAGCGCGATGCGCTGGTGGCAGCGCACCAGCCGCGGCAGCCATTGGAGGGTGAACCAACGGCAAAGGAAGACCTTTCTCTCTGTCTCTCTAACTCTCTCACTGTCCACTCTGCCTGTCAAAAAAAAAAAAAAAAAAAAAAAAAAAAAAGACTAGCCCTCATCAATGCTCATTCCAATAATGCATCTTTGTACCAACTTTCTTTCCCTCCCTGTATCACTTTTCTGGTCTCTAACTCCTACTCCAGGGAATAACTTTAAACAAACAAGAAAGCCTTACATATAAGTCTTTGTTTCACTCTCTCCCTTCAAGGGAGGTTAAGGCAAGTATTTGATATCTGTAGTAGATCTCAAAATTGGGCCTGAAAGATGGGAATGTGGGGGTTAATGAAGACTCCACTGCTGGGAATAAATGGAGATTCTCACCTAACATTGGCTGGAGTGAGGCTGAGGCAGAAAGTGATATATTGGGTTTGGGGGGGGGGTGGCTTTCATTTGTGAACATATGGGCAGTTGGTTTGGCTTTGTCAATATACAAGGCTTGAAGAAAAGTGGAAAGGCCAATTTAACCAACTGTCAATTCAGGAAGACTGCTGAAAACTAGACCCAAGAATCAGTTGTAAAGTTGACAATGCTACCAAGAGACTACATAGGTTTTTCAAAATATTTGTGGAAAAGAGATGGACAAAATAAGTGCATTTTGGCACACACACAAAAATTGTAATCTATGCTTAATTTTTTCATGGTATGTATCTTCCACAAACTTTTTAATAAAAAAAAAACTACACATGGCTTTCAAATTTTCTACAACTAAACTTTTTTTTATATATTAAGTCTATTTTCCACAAATGTTTTGAGGCATCCTTGTAAAAGTGTAACCTCAGTACACCTCCCATGTGAAAATACTAACAGGAAAAGAAAGGACATTCAGGTAGACAGTGAGGTAAGATTTTCCCAAAACTTCTTCGAAGACAAAAGAAGGTCCTCCTCTTCTTGCCGGAATAAAGACACCTGCTCTTTCTGAGAGACTGGAAAGAACTATCCAAGGTAAGTGCCTATCAGTATGACCCCTGTCCCTCTAAGTATGTACCCTCTTCAACCTTCAGCCCTTCCAGGCCAATAACTTGTGTCTGGTCACAGCATAACTACAGCTGGAAAATAAAGACCCTAGAATGGGATGAATAGCTGGAAAGAAATAGCTTATATCCTGAAGGAACTGCCAAAAAAAAAAGGGCCTAATTATAGATGTGCAGCAACCAGGAAGTCCGTGTAGGAGTAGATTTTGAGGGAGTTAGATGGGGGTGGGGGTTAGGGTGGGATCATGAGTTTACTGGCATGGGAAAACTTCCCTGTGAATTGAGGTTCAAGCTCCTTACAAAGGCTCCTGGAGGCCCCTATTGTGCTCCTGGGTTGACAGAATAGTGAATGAAGTCATAAATGATGGGATGACTTTGATAAACTACTGCAAAGTGAGTCAGAAGCTTAGAAAGTAAGAATGCTAGAATGAACATATTTTGGTGGATTGCGAATTGATTATCTTACTGTTATGAGAGGCATTTCATGAGGGTCTCCTAAATGATTCTGTTGGAATCAAGCACCCGTCACAGCGGTTATCAGCTCAATATAGCTCCTACCATTGGCTTCCCTTCCTTCTCTGCCTATCTCTTAGTCCCTAACTTCTGCTCTCTATGCCTGTTTCCAATAGGAACTGCTTGCATAAGGGTTGAGACAAGCTTAAGAATCCTCAGGCTGCTCTAGGCCTTATCACTGGCTCCCAAAGCTCCTACCCTACACCTTGTACTAAAGTATCTATGACACAGTGGGTCCTTAAGAGATTAATAATTTCCTCCTCTTTGCCCTTCACCCGCATCAGTAAATTCAGATGGCAGTGAAATGGACACCAGTCACTGAAGCAGAACAATCAGGCAACAGAGGAGTTGTAACCCTTTCGCTCCGTGCCTAGCAAAGCCCTGCAGTCCTGGAACTCACTCTTCCTTGGGCATAACTCTGCTCTTCTTTCCCCGAGAACACTGCTTTCCTCCACTGTCACTCTCTAGCCTCAGGATGACACTGTCCCCTGGAGGGAGCGGTTCCTCTTGTGGGGAAATCAAAGAGCCATCAGGAATTAGTCACCAGATTGTGCCACTTTGAATATACAGAGAAAGGAAGAATGGAAAGCAATACAGTGGGAGGTGAGGGGTAAAAAAGGGTGGACAGGTGAGAGGGAAAAGGGGGAGTAAGGCAGTGGGGTGGCAGTGCTGAATCTAATGAGTTCACACATTTTATTTTACTTAATCATCACAATACATTTGCAAGGTATTCTCCCAGTCACACAGATGGGAAAGCCAAGGATATTGGTCCCTATTTTAAATAACTGATTCGCAAGCTAACCTGGCAGCTAAGAGTTACAAGTTGTACCACAGCATGAGCAGTACACATGACTTAATCAAGAAAGAAACAAACAGGGCCGGCGCCGTGGCTCAATAGGCTAATCCTCCACCTTGCGGCGCCGGCACACCGGGTTCTAGTCCCGGTCGGGGCACCGGATTCTGTCCCGGTTGCCCCTCTTCCAGGCCAGCTCTCTGCTATGGCCAGGGAGTGCAGTGGAGGATGGCCCAGGTGCTTGGGCCCTGCACCCCATGGGAGACCAGGAAAAGCACCTGGATCCTGGCTCCTGCCATCGGATCAGCGCGGTGCGCCGGCTGCAGCGGCGGCCATTGGAGGGTGAACCAACGGCAAAAGGAAGACCTTTCTCTCTCTGTCTCTCTCTCACTGTCCACTCTGCCTGTAAAAAAAAAAAAAAAAAAAAAAAAAAGAAAGAAACAAACAAAGCAGATTGGATCCACAGACTCCTTAGGCATCTGTCTCCTTCGAGCTTGGACTTATTTGGATATACCAATTAATGGGAACATGTCACCAAATGGGAAGGCTGACAACCAGAGTAGTTTCATTTTCCCTCTGCATAACAAGCAACAGTAACTAGACAAGTACAGGTCTATATGGAGCAATTTCTAAAAGGGGAGAGGGCTCACCACAGCAGAACTGAACCCTAAATTCTGACCTGGCCAGGATGAGGGAGCCCAGAAACCAGGGTAGGCAGCTAGAATACGCAGAGGAGAGGGTCAGCTGCTTGAATACAAACAACTTGATAATGATTTCCCAGGTAATTTTACCAGACCTGAGTTTCCTGCGTCTCTTCCATCACTCTGCTTTGTTTCTGGGAGGCCCAAAGCATTACCTTAGCTCCCTTGGCTTCCCTACCAAGATTTTAGCCCATGAATTTCCACCCAAACCCATGAAATAGCCAATTTCTTATTATGCTATAGCCCCTCTCACTTTTCCTGCTGAAGTTGTCACAACTCTTTGCCATTTCAGCATTCTTCTTTTCAACCAGATCCTTTGTAAATGTTACATTTTTCTCCACTTCCAGTAATAACAAAGCTTCAAAGGCTCATAATGCCCTAGAGCTGAAGGGGCCGTTTTTTTAAGTTTCTGAAACAATTATATAGCATTTACTCTAAGTCACACTATGTTTAATCAAAAACTGTTAATTTATCTTATTTCATACTCATAGCAATCCTATAGGGTAGGTACAGTTATTGTTCCCATTTTACTCAGATAAGGAAATCAAGTCTTAAAGAAATTCAATAACTTGCAGAAGCTGACACAACTAGAGGGTGGCAGAGTCAAGATTTCAATACAGGCCATCTGCTTTCAACATTTGGGCTCCTAATCTTAGGGAGCATTTAGGCATTCTCTGCATTAGAGATTCTCCTTATTACAGATAAGGAGAGTAAGACAAAGAAGCTAAGTGACTTGTGCAAGGCCAAGGTAGAGTGTGGGGTGATGTGCAGGTCCTGGGATTTCCAGGTGCTATACAACACGCCTTGGTACCAGACAGCATCCCTCAACTCTAGTGCATATCTCAGTGGCGGTCCCTATGTGTTCTACTGATGTGTAGAGTTAGTTTCCACGTGGAGCATCACTGCATTAACGTTGTACAGAAAAAACACTGGAACCATCGAAATTTTCATCTGTTCACTTGAGTCTTCAAAACTGGGTGTTTTAGGTTCTTTTTCCTCCCTGATTAGCTGTGAGTCGACAGAGGGTTCCTTGAACTCTCTGACGAGTCTATTTGTCATACCTGCGGGTACCCTGAAAACTAAGAAGTCTATAAATCCTGTTATTGTAATAATGTTGATTAGTTCTGTTAAAAACACATATTGGTCATGATTTCTGCTGGGTGTGTTAAATAATAACAAGGCTATAGATTCGGAAGGTCATTGTTTCTTAAGATACAAGGATCTACCTAGTGCTGAATTTTTCTGCTGGAACTGGGGAGGCCATGAGTAAAAAGTCTAGGAAATAGAGACCATGTTCTTATTAACCACTCTAAATAATGGTCTTGTGTGGTAAAATGTAAACCCGCTAGTAATGGAGAATGTGGGGGTTTCAGGAACCTTATTATGCCTCCTGTCTCCTGGGCATGGCTGGCATGCCTGTACCAACTCCTTCAGATCAGCTCATGTGGAAGTATTGTGGGTTCGTATAATACTGATCACATTTAGTATTCCAGCTGTTTTCTCAGCCACCTCCCTCACTGGAGATTGTGAAACCCTCAAGGACAAGAACCCTTGTCTCTTCCCTTTGTATTTACAAAACCAGTAAGAGTTGGCTGTCAGAAAATGGTGGTTGAATAAAGAATAGATAAATGACTTTTTGTCCTCTCTGAATTGAAATTATTTTGCTTTCATTCATCAGCTCATGCCTCATAATGTCACCTAAGAACGATGTTCTGAGTAGCAGGTTTCTGTGTTGGGACTGTGTTGGGTAAGACTATTGGAGTGTGGGAATCAATGCAATTTTCTGAAGGAAAAGAAAGGGGTACTAAAGCCTGAAGTTTTTTCATCATTGAAAGAGTGTCCACAAGCTCAATACACCAGAATATTTCATGATATATATATTAAAAAATAAAGATTAAGTCAAATTGTAGAAATCCCAAGCTAGCCTTTTGTCTTGTAGGCACTTTAACCCTAAGGGATTATTCATAGAGCTATAGTTTTGGGCTTCAAAAATTATAATAAAACCTGGAAAAGAAGAAGTTTGGAGAAAAGTCCAAAAGAAAGAAGATGCCAGTTGGTAGAGTCTCCAGTGTGCTTCAATATTCAGAATTTTTTCATGGTAGGAAGCAGGTGTAAACTTGGTAGATCTAAGCACCTGGCAGTCAATGGCTATGCACAAAGCCAATGCTCAATAAACACTGGATGAATAGACAGGCAGAATACAATCTGTTATTGCCAGCATCACCAACAGTCACCTGCAAGCTTGTGCAGCTCTATGTCCAAGTAACCTATCTGTTTGAGAATCTCACTTTTTCTACCCTTTCTATCCCTCTTTGGACTTCTCTTTGCACAAAGTGATATCCACTATTTTCTTTTCTGTAGTCACTCAAAAAAAAATCTCACCTCTCTCACCATCCAACAGTACAATGCTCTCCATACAAAAGTGCCCTCTCACGTCACACAATGCTATTCTTGTTCATGGACAGGCTAACAATAACCTACCAGTTCTTCCCTTTCTGGGGAAAAGAAGCTAATGCAGACTGTGTATCACACTATCACAGAGCTTTGTCCAAGATCATTCACTGCCACTCCCACAACTGTACCCAGCTGTTCAGGTCAGCCTTAGCCATGTCCAAACTCATTACTAGAGTCCTTTCTTCCTCCTGTCCCTCCCATTTTTGTGTAATTCTGTCTGTGCCAGCGTTGCTATGATGAAGATTTCCAAGTCCAGATAATTATTAGAGTGAGAGTAGCCTAGTCATTGAGATACAGTTGGAGGAAGAATGATCATGAGAATAGAATGGTAAGATGGGAAGAGTGGTGTCAAATGAAAAGAAACACAGGAGAATTACAACCAAAGATGCAGAAAAGACTGCTTCCCAGGCCTCCTGCTCATTCAAGAACTTCCAGCAAAGAAATAGGTGAAGCGATGGGAAAATGGGTTTGGAGAAAGCAATCTTCTGTTCTGTGACAGATTTCATGCTGAAGGGAAATAACCTACAAGGGAAGAGAGAGACAGAAAGAAACCAGGAGTAGGGTGGGCGAGACAAAGAGGAAGACATATGGGGAGGGGGGTGGGAGGAGAAGGGCGAGGAGGAGAGAACATGGTATGCAGTGGGAACACTGTTGGAAACATAAGAACCACCCCCAGAAACAAAATGCCAGCATCTCTGGGCAAAAACCTAAATTGTCAGCACATGCATCTTTGCTTTGAGAAATATACACCTTTTTTTTTTCTTCCAGGATGATTTCCCATTCCAACATCAGTAAAACACTTCAAGCTGAGAGACGAAGAGAATTTCATTCTGCCCATCGTGGAGCTTTTCCCAGGTCTGTTCTTTGGTGTTCCTTACAAATGTCTAATCCCCATGCTAGGATTTCAGAAACACAAGCAATTGTCCAAATTTCATGTATATTCATGTCTTGTGAAACTATAGTGGAAGAACTCTGTCCCTCTTGGAAAACAAGAGAGAAAATATGGTCTTTAGTGGTTATTCTTTCTCAACATCATTTTCCACTCAGTTCTCAGTTATTAATGTCCATATGAGCAGGGGCATTTGCGTAAAGTAAGCTGAACGAGATCATAGCAAAAACAATGACTATGTATTCTGAGCACTTTCATTATCATGCTCCTTGCTAAGCACTTTGCACACACTCTTATTTTACCAGCATCAAGACTGCCGGAAGCCTTTCATGTCATTTCTGTTTTAACAGATTAAGAAGAGAGCCCAGAGAGGTTAAGCAACAGGCCTATATACTCAGCTAACTAAAACAGGATCCAGGATATTGACAGATTCCCTGTGGCTTCTAATCATGTACAAAGGGCCTCAAATCTCACTTTAGTCAGCAGCATTAAGTTCCCTTCCCACAAACTTTGTACTACACCTGGTAATAGGGGTAAAATGGTTTGATGCCTTTTCTTGCTTTTAACTTGTCCCCTGTGCTATTTAAAAAACAATAAGATAACAATGAGGCAAGTGACCTGAATAATCCAAAAATGAAATAATTGGGATGGGCATGTGATACAACAGTCAAGTCACACCTGCATCCCCTATCAGAGTACCTGGGTTTGAGTTCCGATCTCCTCCACATTCCAGTTTCCTGCTAATGCACATCCTGGGAGGCCGAAGCTGAAGGCTCAAGTATTTAGGTCCCTATCACTCTTGTGGGGTGGATGGATTGGATTCCAGGCTCCTGGGTGTTGTGGGCATTTGGGGAGTGAGCCAGTGTATGGAAGATTTTACTTGTTGAATAGTACAGTCAGTGGGGAATTAATCCTGTGACTACAGAGTGGATTGCAAGTATATCGCTGCAAAAATTAAAGAAAAAAAGTAAGGAAGGATGGGGAATTGATAGAGGGAAAGAGAGGGAAGGAAGTATGGTTATCTTCTTAAAACTGTACCTATGAAATATATGAAATCTGTTCTCTTTATATTAATAAAACTTTAAAAAATAAAAAAATTAAAAATTAAAGCAAAAAAGAATAAAATCTGTCTGCCTCTCTCTGCCTTTCAGATGAATACATAATGTAATTTTTAAAACTGAAATAATAAATTCTTGGTTAATGACAGTTACATGTGTAAAACGCAGGAAATAAAAGATACATATGACCCCCAAATGCCTGTGCTGGCTGCCACATTTGATACTACTGACCTCTTTCCTTTCTTAAAATACTTTTAGGGTTTCTTTTTTGTTTTGAGACAATATCATGCACCCCTCTGCAGCTGCCTCCAAGTCTCCTCCAGGCCTGTGTGACAGTATCACCCCTCCCTTCCAACTGTAGATGCTCAAGGCTCAGTCTGAACAATGCTCTTCTTCTCTCGATATAGTCTTCTGCGAGAGCTCATCCTCCTGCAGCTAGGCTACTGACAGTTTATCAGCTCTGCTGATGAATTTCAAATCTGCAGTTCCATGTTATACACAGTGTAGCTGTAAGCACTGCAAGACATCCTCACTAACATGTCCAGCCCTCAGCTCAGAATTTGATGAACTTCTGTGAAAAATGGGTCCCCACATCAGCTTCTCAATCTTCATTGATCCATCCCCATCTCTATAATCTTAAAATCTCAGTCTTCCAAGGTTCTGTTGCATTATCTGTGTCCAGCTAAATTCTGATTCTTGTCTTCTCACATTTTGAAGTATGTAGAAAAGGTCTGGCTTATCTTGCCATGTTGATTGACTCTTGTTTCATTTTCTCATATAGTAGTTCAAGATTTATCTCCAAACAACCATTTAATCACAACTATTTCATCAAGTCATTCCTATGATTATCTCTCACAATAAAGTTCAATGACATTAATCTAGCCTTCAGTGTTCTCAATGATCTACTGGTTGATAGTTATACCCATTCAGTTTTAGCAGGAGATCAAATAATTAAACAGGGTGTTTCATAGAGTAACAATTTTACAACAAAAAAATGCATTCATGGTTTATAGTTCATTTACTCTATAGAATCATAACATATTATAACTAAAGTGAATGTAGGGGTGTTTAAAATAATGGTTGAGATGCCACTTGTGATATCCTCATCCCACATTAGAGTACCTGGGTTTGAGTCCTGACTCCATTGCCAAGTCTAGCTTCCTGCTAATATACAGCCTGGGAGGCAGCAGGTGTTGGCTAACGTATGTGGGAGACCCAGATTGAGTTCTTGTCTCCTGGCTTGAGCATGGCCCAGCCTTGGCTATGGCAGGCATCTGGGGAGTGAATCAGCCAAGGGAGATCTCTCTTGGTCTGTCTCTGTTTCACTGCTTTTCAAATGAATAATTTTTTTTTCTAAAAAGGTTTATTTGAAAGGCAGAGTTACACACACACATACACACACATACACACACACACAGAGAGAGAGAGAGAGAGAGAGACAGAGAGAGAGAGAGAGAATGAGGATTTTCCATCCACTGGCCACATTGGCCAAAGCTGGGCAAGTCCAAAGCCGGGCCAGTCCAAAGCCAGTAGCTTCTTCCGGGTCTCCCACATGGGTGCAGGGGTCTAAGTACTTAGCCCATCCTCCTCTGCTTTCCAAGGCACATTATCAGGGAGCTGGATTGGAAGTGGAGCAGGCAGAACTCAAACTGGTGCCTATCTAGGATGCCAGCGAGCAGGTGGCGACTTTATCCAGTACACCACAAAATAAATAACTTTTTTAAAAAGTTAATATAATTCTACTTTTTACTGATGTATTCTCTTTACAACACTGTTTTGTTTGCCTTTTTGTTTGCTTTTTATGAGAAAACTGACACCTAGAGAGAGCAAGTGGTTTGATTAAAGTCACACAATTACATGCCAACTCTCAATATAGTTCCTATGCAATTACAGTATGTACCTTTAGAGAGAACAGCTCTGTCCCACCGTAACCTTTATTCTTATTTCATATGACTTGTCTGTGATTTCATTCAGGTGAAGTTGATCCTAATATAACCCTCACATGAATATTAAGTATCAAGTGCAAATCTTTGTTTATGCTATTAATCTTACTCAGAGAAATGTTACCTTTCCCCCAAACCTCTACATTCTACATTTCTTGAAGCTAGGTCAAGGGCCACTGCCTTCAATTCCTCCAAGACTTAAGACTATCATTTTAGCCTGCATAAACAATTTCTACTCTACAACAGCATATGAATTGTACTAATCATGAGACAATTATATTTTACCTTTCACTTTTATTCAATGTTGTGGGTATATAAACTTTGCCTCTTGAACTAACATCAACTTCCTAATGAATCAGATCATGTACTTTCCTGTTGTGTGTTACTTCACACTGAGTACAGCTCTGTGCATGGAGCAGGTGTTGCACTATTTGTTCAAAATATAAATAATCTAAGAACAGAGCCTGAAACAAAGTCTTAAATGGATAATCCAAAAGCCCAGAGGACATCAAGTCCATAGATAATTTGAAGCTTAATTTTACAATTACCTTAAGTCAATTCACTCATTCAACAAATACATAATGAGTGCCTGCTCTGAGCCAATTAAAGTATATTAAAATACAACACTGATTGAAACAGACATCCATGCCAACATGGAGTTAACAGTCTAGTCAGAGAAACACGCACACATACGTGCGTGCACACACACACACACACAATATTTAATAGTGACTATAGGAAAACAGAAACAAGTCAATCAATTTGAAACATATTTTGCTATACCACCAGTAAGATTAGAAAAAATGATTATGTGCAGGGAGTAAAGGAAAGAAGACAAAGATGGCTTGCAAACCTCACATGCTACAGTGAGGATAGGCCTGCCATTCCCTGAGGAGTGAAATTCAACCTTGGAAGGAAGGAAGGGGAATTGAGGAAGGGAGGGAGAGAGGGAAGTACGGTGATCTTCTTAGAACTGTACCTATGAAACACATGAAATCTGTTCTTTATATTAATAAAGGTGTTTTTAAAAATTCAACTTTTAACTTGTTGAATAAACCCATTAGTGAAAACCTCTAAGAAAAAAGAAGCTGGCATGAAAGTGGTTTGAGATCCATGTCCTGACCTACCCTGTCCAACTTCAAATGATGTTTTTTAAAAGACAAAAGGAGGAGGGCATTGGGTGCATTGGTTAAGTCACTGCTTGGGATGCCTGCATCCCAAATCAGAATGCCCAGTTCAAATCCCAGCTACTCCACATCTGATCCAGCTTGCTGCTCACATATACCCTGGGAGGCAACAGATAATGGTTCAAGTACCTGCATCTGTGCCACCCACATGGGAGCTCTGTATGGAGTCACAGGCTCCTGGTTTCAGCCTGACCTTGCCCTGGCTGGTACAGTATTTGCGATGTGAACCAGCAGATGGGAGATCTCTCTGCATCTGTCTGTCTTTGTCTCTCTTTCTGCCTTTCAAATAAAACTAAAAATAGACCAGATAATTTTTTTTTAAGAAAATCATAGGAATATTTTTAAAAGGCCAAAAATTAGGCCTGAGAAGCAAGCATAATCCAGGAGTTCAGGCAGCCAGAATTGTGTAACTAGACTGTGAGTAACTGCAGGTTAGTGTTTGCTGAAGCAGGAAGAACATAAAATAAATCTTTTCAATCAAAGGAAATCAAATCTGGCCTGTTTATTTTACTTTATCAAGTGAATCTAAAGCTAGGCTGAATGAAAAAACAAAAACTAAGCCAAAGAAAGATTGTTCCTGGTGTTGTCCATGCAAGGGGCATGCTTCCAGAGGCCCTTAATTGCCATTGCCCCCTGGTACATAGTCAGCTGCTGTAGAATAGCATGGTATGGACGAGGCCAAGGGTTTGGATTCAAACCTCTTCATGCCTCTTCACTGATCATAGGATTGGAAGCAAACACAGAAGCCAATCCCTCATCTAATCAAAGAATCAAAGAACTGTAGAATAAGAAGGACCAGAGGCTCATCTATGCCAAATTCTTTCCCTCTAAGCAAGCATCTCTCCTGAGGCAATATTTTATCCATGAGAAAAAACAGTCTGAAAAGGTACAATGGCTTGCCTGCACAAAGTAACACAGTAAATTAGTAACAAAGCTAGACCTCCCATTAAAGTATTCCTCCCCCTATTATCACTTTGCCTGGACAACATGGGAGAATGTGCCTATACAAGAGCACTTATGGAAGGCAATGCGAGATCTAGTCGATGATATCTAGGAAGGATGATTGACATGCTAAGTTTCAACTTGCTATATCAGGTCGTCATAGGTTCTTCATCACATAAGTAAAATTATCCAAACGCTATTTTGAAAATATAAAACCAGTGCCGGTGCCATGGCACAGTGAGTTAATGGCCTAACCTGAAGTGCCAGCATCCCATATGGACGCCGGTTCGAGACCTGGCTGTTCCACTTCCCATCCAGCTCTCTGCTGTGGCCTGGGGAAGCAGTAGAAGATGGTTCAAGTCCTTGGGCCCCTGCACCCATGTGTGAGACCCAGAAAGAGCTCCTGGCTCCTGGCTTTGGATTGGCACAGCTCTGGCCATTGTGGCCAATTGGGGAGTGGACCAGCAGATGGAAGCACTCTCTCTCTGCCTCTCCTCTGTGTAACTCCGACTTTCAAATAATAAATAAATCCTTAAAAATACATGAAACCAATAATGGACAAGATGAATTTTGTAATATCAAAGATGAGAGATCTATAATGTCCTATTATAGAAATCTAGGCACAAGAAAATGAAGATAGGTACCATGCAAGTGGAGAGGAAAGAGGGACTTAACTTAGGGGTACTGTGCAGAAACTCTGGTAGTCTGATTGGCTGCATTTGTAAATGGAATGAAGGGCAGTGAGGAATCATTTCCAAGTGTGTGATACTGATTAAGAGGCATAAGACCATGTGAACATTCTACATACAGAAAACTAGTTGAATGCCAAAAATATATTTCTACTGGCTGGCACCGCGGCTCACCAGGCTAATCCTCCAACCTTGCAGCGCCAGCACACCGGGTTCTAGTCCCGGTTGGGGCGCCGGATTCTGTCCTGGTTGCCCCTCTTCCAGGCCAGCTCTCTGCTATGGCCAGGGAGTGCAGTGGAGGATGGCCCAAGTGCTTGGGCCCTGCACCCCATGGGAGACCAGGATAAGTACCTGGCTCCTGCCATCGGATCAGCGTGGTGCACTGGCCACAGCGCGCTGGCCACGGCGGCCATTGGAGGGTGAACCAACGGCAAAGGAAGACCTTTCTCTCTGTCTCTCTCTCTCTCACTGTCCACTCTGCCTGTCAAAAAATAATAAAAAATAAAAAAATAAAAAATATATATTTCTACCAATAAATCTGAAAGATCATCTCTAAACATGAAGGATATCCCATTTAATCTTTAAGAAGAATAATCAGTATTTCACTCCACATGAACAAATTCTACCTTTCATTTCTTTATGGATTCATTCACATTTTCATGCAAGAAAAAATGTCTGTCTACTGTGCAATGAGTCCTAGGGCTGCTACAAAAATGAATGAGGCTTTCCAAGCTTTAGACAATCCCAGATATATTTTTAATTTGAACTCTTGGCACATTTAAGTGCTATAACAGAGATATGAACAAAGGGCTATGGGAGAATAAAAAGAAGAATGACTAATTCTGCCTGGAATTGTCAGAGAAGGTTTCATAGAAGGGGTGACACTTGAGTTAGATCTTCAAGGTCATAGATGTCTTTCCCAGGGAACTGAAAGAGAGGAACGTTAGTGAGAATATCCTATGGAGATACTTGGAGTAGTCAAATTTAGAGAATGGCTAGTTACACCATTTGATGGAGTTTGATCATAAGTAGTGTATTTTGGGTTAAAGTGTGGAATTGAAAGAGTGAGGCAACGAAATTAAATAAACCTTACCACAAAGGTTGGAACCAGATATTCAAGGGCCTTTCCTGGCTTGCTAAGGACTGGGGACCTTATCCAATGGCTAAAAGGGTGTCACCAGAGATCTGTGGGAAAATTAGTTTTCTGCTCTAGATATTCAATTCTTCATTACCTGCAGTATGCTGGAATCTTAGTTAATAAGACATGGGCTACAATTTCTTCTTCATTCCCAACTTGATTTGAGAAAGACTATTTAGCCACTTTGAGGTCTTCAATGAGAATCTCTCCATCTAAAAATGTACAGACATGAAGGGGAGGGACTTTTTGTCATCCAAGGCAAACATCAGATGTTGGCTTCCTGGAGGATGCTTGTCGAGGCCTTTGCCATACTTTTGGAATTGATGTCTGAACAAGCTCTGATTCTTACTCCTTTGTGAAGGAAAGGAGAATATATTTGAGAATTTCGAGCATATCCCCCTTCAGGGAGACAACCTTCTTACCTCTGAGTTAAATTCACTAACACAGGGTTTTCATTTCCTCATGGCACAGTGCTTCTATGCTAAGGCAGCAGCTGCTCCTCTTCCTGCACAATCTATCGCCTTACAATAGGCCAGTGCAGGCAAGACTTGGGGCTCTGTTATCAGAAACTCAGCACGTAGGCATTACAGGATCAGACTCTGATTTTATTTATTGCTTAAATGCCTCTTTCTCTTAAGATATGTCCTGTTCCTTTATGTCTCCTGTCAATATCTTTTTTATAGACATATTTCCCTGCTGCTAACTAATAACCAGAATAACTGATTTGACAGCTGGTACAACCAAGTGTGGAGAAGTAGGATCCTTTCCCAGGGATCGGAAGGAATAGAAGACATAGAAAAAAAATTTTTTGGAAAAGAAATAACCTCAGTCTGAAGCACATGGCATTGCTAGGGCTGACAGACTGAAAGTCTTAGCATGTATGTCCTTTCCACGGGACCCAAAAGATTTCAAAGACTGACTCATGTGCTATATTTGCTTCTTTATTCCACTTAATTTTACCTTTGCAATAGAAAAATACATTTCTCAGTTTTCCTGACACTGAGACACATGAACCATCATCTCCCATAGGAAAGGGTAAAAAGAAAGCACAGGTGACCACTCAACCCTCAGATGTACCCTTCGCTCCTCCAGAATAGCATATGGCATTTCTAGGTCACCCCTTTGATGCAACATGCAGGTGTATGCAGGCCAGCAAGGTAAGGTGCTCTGGGTTTTCCTCTTCCCTATCTGATTCTCAGGACAACACCAAAGAGCTGGGCTCAAAGAAGACTGACATCAGTTCAGGCCAGGTGAAAATAATACTGGCAAAGGAAAAGAAACCCTTTAACATATAGGGGACATTACAAGTGACCACAGGTTCTTGGCTACTTCAATTCCCAGTTCCATAACTGTTTGGGGATGCAATATAGTAGCTGCATCTCCTTTCACCCACCCTTAACCTCAAACAGAGGAATCAATATTGCCCTGTGCTCCCCTGATATGAAATCCAGAAAAATCTCTGTACACTTAAAAACTTACAGCTAAACTCAAAATCCTGTTATCAGATTACAGCAGTCATTGGGCTTATGTAAAATAAGGATTTGACCGCCTGCAAAAGATATTTTCAACCAAACCTTGAGGATCCAAGCTAAACAGTAGAATTTGGTTTAGAAGAAATGTCTGGTCAAGCCCAAAAGAGGGAAATACCTGGTCTAGCAATTAGTTAATGCTTCTTAATAGTGATTAGGTCTTCCTGGATGTTTTGTTATTTGTGAAGAGACACCATAAAGCTCGTAGAACAGTCTAGATGTGGGGTCTGGAGTTAGAGGAAGAAAAAAATAATTCTGTATTTATTGTCTCCTGCTTGTCCCACAAAGCCTAGGTCTGATTGGCTTAAAGACATGATGCAGAAGTACAATTTATCCACCCAGTCCACCTTAGTGGCAAATGTGGAAGACACAGCTGGGAGAGTGGAAGGCAAGAGTTAAAGCCAATGATAACTGCTACTACTAATCACCTACTTGGAAAGTGTGCCTGGAGGGTCTGCCATGCCATGTGCTCTGCCACAAATCAGAGATCCTTAACAATAAGGTAGCATTTGTTTCTCATCTTATTTCTTTGGACACACATAAAGCTTCCTAAGACTTTAATCATACTGATGGCATCACCCTCATCTGAAAAATACAAGATGCATATTATATTATATGTAATATATATTGTAATATATATAGTATATTATAAATTATACAAGATTTTGCATAATAATTTCCAAATTGTGCCTTGGTCTTTCCCACACAGACATTGGCAAAATTGGGCCCATTCAGAACCACAAAAATGCCACAGGGTATGAAACCTCTCTGGTTTTCCTAAAGCAAGATTTGCCCAGCTTCAGGTGGAGAGTTGGAAGGTAGACAGTCACCATTTCTTTGGTTATTTTGGCTCTCCCTTTGTGTTTCCCTCACTCTAAACACTGTTTCTCCTTTTATTCTGCAGCACTTTAGGGAGCAATTCCATTAAATATAATAACAGTGTAGTAATACAAAGAACATCATTTTCCAGTGCTAATAACTTTCATTTTAAAACCACTTGTGTGCTCCAAAATTCAGCAAAGCATCAATTTCTCATCAAGGCCAGCAGACACATCAAATTTGAAGCTTTAAAGTTCTGTTTCTTTGGGATTTAGTCTACGTACAGGGGAATAGAAATGCCGTTGAAAGTCAAATTTGTTTTGATGCTGATGTTGTCAGCTTCACTGATGCAAACACGTCTCTGCATAAAATAGACACATAGGGCGTCAGCAAGAGGAACAAAAACCACGTGAGGACACTGCGTCCACCTGCTACAGGATTAACGCTGATGGAACGTTCATACCCCGTGCCCTTCCCAGAACTTGAAGTTTATCACACTAACTGGGAATCACAATTTTTCGATCAGTCATCAGGAAGGAATCAAAGGAAGGAATTCTTTCAGGATCACCAAGCTCAAATTTACCTGAATGTTATCATGGCCTTTTATGCTAACCTGGCCACTGGGGGCACAAAAATGACTGCAGAATTGAGAACCACAGTTCACAGCCCCTGGCTGCCCTTTACAATCAGCCTGGTAACCTTTACTGGGTGTCAGTTCCCAGTCTCTTCAACCTTCCCAGTCCAGCCAAATCCAAATTTGTGCTGGGTGCTGCCTTGGTGTCCATATAGATTATCAAAGCTTCCCAGGAAACTGTAACATGCAGTTAGGACTGAGAAACACCAAAGGAACTTGAATGGACAAACAACATGTGGCACATACACACAATATGATACTACTCCACCATTAAAAAAAAAGACAAAAGATGGAACTGGAGTTGATTATGTTAGGAAAAATAACCCAAGCACAGACAAATATTGCATGATTTCACTCATGTCTAGGGTCTCAAAAAATGGTGATCTCATAGAAGTTAAAAGTGTAATGGTGAAAATTAAAAATAAGAAAAGACAGAGGAGGGTGGGAGGGAGAGGAGGAGGGTGGGAAGTGTCATTATGCTCTTAAAACTGTATATATGAAATGCATGAGATATGCTCCCTTTATATAAATTTAAAAAGTATAATGTTGATTGCCAGATGGGAAGGAAAAGGGGAAGAAAGGAGAGGAAAAGGGTGATTAATGGGTACTAAGTTACAGTTTGATAGGCATGGGAACCTCTGGGATTCTTTCGCACAGTCAGGTGACTAAAGATAATGTAAATTTACTGTATACTTTTTTATAAAAAATTAAAAGGTAGGACTTTGAGTGTTTTTACCATACATATATGTTAAATGTTTGAGCACACACACGCACACACACACACACTCTGATTAGACATTATACAATATCGACCTGTACTGGAATATCACACAGTATCCTATAATCATGTACAACTTTTATGGGTTTGTTAAAAAAAATTTAATTTAAAAAAAGAGAGAACCAAAAGCTTCGTGAAAACAGCATGGGAGGAAGCCAGCAGCCAACACTTCCTCCAGGCTGTTGAATCACTATCAGGTAATAACATTTTAGGAGACTCTTTAATCTGAAAAAGAAAAATGTGAACATCGGAGTAGCACAACTGACCTGTCTGATTTGGGATGCTTTCATGTGCCACCACCACCTACCTCTCGCACTTTGCTTCATGCTCCCACCCAGTTCTGCTCCCAATGGCTATGGGATGCCAGCCAACTGGCTGCTGTCCTCAGTTCTGAGCACACAGTAGGTACCACTCGATTGTGACTCATGGCTGATCAGAAAACAGATTCTACAGAAGCTGATCATGTGGAGAAAATCTCAGAACACACAGTGCTCAGCGTGGCTAAAGTGGGTGAATGTAGGAATTAAGCGGAACTTTTGGCCAAGGGAGCTCTTCCCAAAGGATGCAGCCGCTAGAGGCCGCTCCGAGCCAGTCTCACTAAATCGCACTGTGAAGTGAAATCATAGCAGAGGGAAAAGGCAGGCTGCTGAGTAGCACTGGGTGTCATGGCAACACCAGGGTTCCTATTTTTAAACTTGTTGATGAGTAGGCATACAAAGTGCATGTGTATGTGTGTGGGGGAGGGGATCCTGATGTATTTCAAAAGAATATTCTCTCCTGAAGTTCTGAGTCTGCAGGTGGCTAATGATCTGTGACAATGACATTAAAGAAGTAAACTAGAATCAGCTCTGCTAGAATCTTTCTCTTCTCCTCCTCAACTGCGCTGTCTTTGTCTGCATCAGAAAGGATCCTTTAGGGGCTTATGTGAGGAATAACAGGAAACACTTGATTATTTTAGCCAAAAAAAATTCTGATTTTTGTTCCTTAATATCATTCTGCTAGCTGCTTGGGGCAGTTCATGTTGTCCCAAGAAAAAAATTCAAACCAGCAAGTGAAAAGATCCCATCTGTGGACACCTCACTCCCCATGTGAACAATCACTTGGATACTGTGTGGTGTTGTTCTCTCCAATACCTCACATGGGGTTTAGTACATTAACAAGGAGCCCAAAAACCTACTGAAGGTGACACCAAGTGAACTAAGAATGCTTATAACTTTGTGAGGTGCAGAAAAGCAGTCCCCACATCACACCTGGTCCACTCTCAATAATGTGCATGTGTGCATATATATGTGTGTGTACGTATATGTATATACACATGTGTGTGTGTGTGTTGATATATAAACTTTGCTCCAGTCTCTGGCTGAATATAAGCCTGAAACAGACCCAAACTTATCTGACCTGTCAAAAATGAACAGCAGCTCTGGAGGACATCTGTAAATCCTGACAGAGGCCAAGGTCTTGTTTCGCTTTACTGCATGTCCCTGACAGTTTCTGCTGTGTGCCTGTAACCCCTCTGAGCCTCAGTAGATTCCAGAACAGAAAATCCACACCCACTTCAGTTCCAAGGACTTTCAGACATGCAAAGACTGCAACTTGGTGTTTTTCCACATGTGGGTTGACAGACTTTGGAATATCCAGAAATAGGTTTAGAAAAAATAATCATCCAGGGGCAGGTATTTGGCTCAATAGCTGGGACATCACTGGGACACCCCCAACCCATATCAAAGTGCCTGGATTTGAAGTCCTGATGATGTACACCCTGGCAAGTAACAGGTGATGGCTCCTGTGCTTGGGTTCCTGCTAGCCATGTGAGAGATCAAGACTGAGTTCCAGGCTACAGGCTTCAGCTTGACCTGGCACACAGTCTATCATGGGCATCTGAGAAGTGAACTAGCAGATGGAAACTCATTAATATATTCTTCCAAATAAATTAAAAATCATCATCATAATTCTTTCTAATGGGAAAAGGAAGAGATCAGCAAAATCAGACAGGGCCAGTAAATAGAAATAGGCACACACTTCAGGATAGCCCAGAAAATAAACAGGCTCAGTATAACCATTCCTTTTGTTGTTGTTGTTGTTAATTCATCTTTATTATTTTTCTTTTTTTAAGATTTACTTTATTTATTTGAAAGGCAAGAGTTACAGAGGGGAGGGAGAGACAGAGATCTTCCACCCACTGATTCACTCCCCAAAAGCCAAAACAGCCAGGACTGGGCCAGATTGAAGCCAAGAGCTTCTTCCTGGTCTCCCACATGGAGGGAAGTACAGTACCCATGACTCAAAGCAGTGTCCACATGGGATGCCAGCACGGCAGGTGGCAGCTTTAACCCACCATGCCAAAGCTCCAGCCCCAAGTATAGCCATCCTTAATGTATATATGGGACGGTGCTTCTGGGTGGATTCTGAATTATCTTGATCTAGTTGGCAGGACAAGAATTTAGCAGAATGCCAGAAAGAAAACCCCCTCTGGTTATAAAGCTACTGCATTCTCAGGGTTAATGATGTGTTCACAGCCATCAGAGTCACACCTGATGGACTCAGCCTTCTCAGCAAGAGTCCTGAACGATGGACAACACGGGCCAAAGTGCTCTTGGCACAACCTTTATCTGTAAGAAAAACAGCCAAGTGATGTAATCTTTCTGGATCTCAGTTTCTTTATCTGAAAAATGGAGCTAATAGCACCCCTCTGCCACACGTTTAAGATTAAGCTACTCTATATAAAGCACTTGGCACGTGGAGCATTCTCTCAATAATCCTCTTTTTAAGTAAATTTTCTAGATTGCTGAAGCTGAGTATTTTTAAGTACTAAGCTTTTAAAATTATTATTATATGAAGCATTTTAGTGGAAAATTTCAGAAATGTATTATAGAGTTCTATTTCTTAAACTAAGGATAATCAATATAATTTACAGTCTTATTGATGACTTAACAATGACTATGCTATTTCCATTTATGGGAATTTTAAGGGCAAGGGTGGGGTATATGCTTTCTGAGGATATGATAATATTTCCCACAGGGTCTTAGGTAACTATGCTTTTTCAGGGGTCTCTGCTTTTTTTATCCTACCATCCTCTGCCCCTTTCTTTTCCTTTTGATATTGATTAATGCTGTCACCTTGCCTACCTGGTTCCTGTTACTGTGTTTGCTATTTCTAAGCTTTTATCTGGAAAATCAGATAAGAAAACCTGTCAGAGACTAAAGATACAGCTTTGAGCCTCTCTAGTTAACAGAACACTGGTTTCTAGATTGGTGTATTATTGCCCAAGTTGAAAACTAAACTAGACCTCCCCAGTTCTCCATGTAGCTGATCATGTTCGTTACTGATTTCTGACCAACAATCAGTATGAGTAAAGGGTGGGACTTCCTGGAAATTGCCTTCAAAGGGAAGTGACTTGCCCCTTGTCCTAACTTCAATCATCTCCTTGACTGGAGTTTCCATGGCCATCTTGGTGGGCCACCGGATGATGGTCACACTCAAAAATACAGGAATTAAAACCTAGCAAGTCTCCAGGTCCCTGACAATCATGCTGGGACCACACCATGTGCTTATGTGATTTGTTTACACTGGGTAACTGGAACTCCCCGCCAGAGCTAACCCAACTACTCCACAAGTGCCTTGGAAGTAAAATTAGTCAATGAGCTATGAGTGGAACCATATTAATTTTAGGGCAAGAATTTCATGTCAGATATTTTAGCTCAGAGCCCTGTTTTACTTTCTTCACAATTGTTCTTATGTTACAGATACACAAGGCTCCTGAATAGGTGATCTTTCTCTTTTAGGTAAAGAGTCAAGTCTATGTGTGAACACGTGAGTGAGGATGACAACTCTAGGTGACTGTGGAATAGTCACTATGTCATAGTACATAACACACATACCACACTTTTGTCTAGAGACGATAATGAGGGAAATATGACACATTATACAAATATACATAACAATGACTATAATATCCTTCTAGCATGCTGTTTTTGCTTAAACAGAAGTTCCTGTCAGATTTTTGTTTAAGCAAGGTTAAAAAAAATTGTCAGTGGGATGGTCTGGAACTATCACTGGGAAAAGGAAAAGAAAAACAAGTATTTGAGTCTCCTCTATTGATGTCCAGTCAGTCCAAGCAGTGAATAAAAGAAGGTTTATTGTAACAATTTAGTGATGGAATAGCCACAAAGATGATCTGTATGGAAATGTTCACTTTTGTTGTCATCATGATTAGCCACAATAATGAGCAACTTGAAGTTTCTGACCACCAGATTTTCTATGCCCAACATTAAATATGTGCTGGCCCATATTCTCATCTGGGCTTCATTTATAATATCTTCTAAGAAATTAGGAAAAGGACTACATAGACTGAATATGATATTATCACAGTGTGGCTTCCATGGATTTTTTTTTTTTCAAAGAGAAGCTTTCCTTTAGAAGAAGACATCTAGGACTTCACAAAAAAATACATAGAATGACATGACTGCTAAGTCTACCTCCTTTGCCCAAACAATAAATGTGTGAGAGTTACTTAGCAACCATCCTTTCAACCATCAAGACTTCAGCACTAACTCCAGGCAAGCCATTGCATAGGATTCTTCCCAGTGTCTATCCTATACTCAATCCTTCTCACACCATCACTTCTACAGACTTAACAGGTAGGAAGAATTAGGGGAGTGTGGCAGGTAAAAAGGTCTTATCCAGTTCTCTTAATCATGCTCTACTTCATTTGACATATGTAAATACACACGTATAAATAGATGCTGTCTGGTTAGATAACACATGCACAAACAAGCATGGGAGTGCACAGGCGAGAATTCTACCTAGGGTCAGTTATGAGTGTAACAGGCCAAAGACTCAAATCTTTAAATGAAAGCTGACTAAAAGGAAGAGAGGGGCAGAAAAAGATCAATGAACAGAAAACTCCTGAGAGATGGACAAGAATGAAGGATGACAGGGGGTGGGCTGCAGAGCAGGAATGAATGAGGGAACAAAAGGTCTGAGCAGCGAGAAAGGCTGTCGGCAGCCCCTGGCCGGCTGCTGCTGCTGGAAGCTGGACAAGAGGGAACAGATTTCAGCAGCAGGGAGCTCCAATCTGTCAGCAGCAGTCCCTTCATGTGTGACCAGCCGGCCCGGCTTGGGGACTGGTGCCAGTCTGGGTGAGCTAACTCCATCAGGCCCTCCCGGAAGAAGAGGCGCCACCTATTAGACGCTGAAAGCCTTGGGGAGGGCCCTCTCCCCTAGCTCCTGCTCTACCCTTCCTCGGCTTCTCCCCATTCTCTATCTGCAGCACTGCATCCAATATCCTAGCAGTCATCCCGAATGCCCTGCTTCTTCTAAATCCTTAGCAGCCACATCCAGTCCTGGACAGTTTTCTCCAGGACATGACCACCTATGTAACCCTGGTAGCAACATCACGGAAAAAAACAAAGACTCACACCAGGATCTGTTTCAGACGGGTGAGATCTAGAAGCCACACACTCATCTCTGCTCTCAAGAAACTCCTGTCTGTTGAGCTTGACCTTGGCCAGTTGTGGTCCAGCCCTCACTCAGGCTTCCCACCCATGTATGTCTAACCATAAATGACAGCATGCTAGCTCTCTGGCAAATCGCCCCCACCCTCACCCCCACCCAGCCAGCCTTTATCCTCTAGTGGGAAGAGAGAACAGATGGAGAAATGACTCCCACTCAATTCTTAAATAATACCAGCATCAATTCCCATTAACTGTGAATTTGCTCCCTTGTTTGAGTAAAAACCTAGGGACCAAGAGTTACGAGGACACCCCCAGGCCAGGGTAAAGGGTAGCAGCAAAGCCCTGGCTGATTGCTGGCCCTCCTGAAGACAGGGCCAGCAGCTAAGAGGCAGTGTGTGCAGTGTCAAGTGTCTCTTATCAGGACACCTGAGTTCTGGGCCTGCCTGGCCTCCAACAGGTGAGTGACCCACCTGAGGCTGCATTTCCATATTGGTAAAAATCCAGTCACCATTCTACCATCTGTTTGCTAAGAAGACAGATATTGTGAGGGTTGGGTAGCTAAGCACTAATGCTCTGATTCTAAGGGAGCTGAGTTTTCGTTAAAGCTTCATTAACGTGCTGCTCAGTGACAGACTGAAATCGGAGCCCCAGAGGCAGATCCTGACCAGACCATGGCAACATGAAGCCTGAGCTGGACACTCCTGAGGCTCCAGTTTTGTAAAAGCATACAAAATGGGAATAACAATTCCTCTTTTCATTCATGTTTTATCTGATAAATATTCATGCAGATCCTACTTTATCAGGCCCTGGGCTGGAAATAAAATGGTTACAAAATTACAAAGGTTGAAAAATCAAAATCTTGCTCTCAGGGAGCTTGAATTCAACCGAAGGGACAGACAACACAGTATTTAAAAATAAAATATACACAGGATGTTAAATAAGTGCCAAAAAGCAAAATCAAGCAGGAGAGGGGACAGGGAATACTTGGGAAGTGCGAAGTTCAAGTTGCCCTTTGAAACACAGGGATCAAGGAAAGCTCCTAAGGATATTTGCTTCCAGGTTTTTGCATGGGTTAAGTTAGATAACTGCACAATTCCAGGGAGGCAGTAAGGACTCAAAAGGCAATTGCTGCTGGCATTAATAACTTTGTGCATTCTGCCTGACAACTGGGGCTGATTTGAAGACACTTTTAATCCCCTTCTTAACCCTTACCATTGTCATCAACACACATCCCTCCTCAGACAAAATTTATGCTATAGAACTAGATTTCACTGCCTCCTCTGCTGAGAGCCATTGCCTGTCTGCTTCCAACCACCCCAGAACTTCCCACAGACCATGTACCAGCTGGGCCTTCTCTGGTCCCTTCCTGCTCACTGATATGCAAAGCTCTCCCCACTCACTCTTCTCCCTCTTTAGTCCTTACCCTCTACTCCAAATCATAAATCATTTTGTCAAAAATGTAGCATGAGAAGGGGGAGACACAGAATGGAGGAAGAGGGAGAAAGACAAAAGAAAACACCACCTAAGTCCTGGGTAAATTTTAACTCTTAGAAGTCAGCCATAGAATAACAATTAAGGAAAAAATCATGTTGAGGTCTCAGTGTTAAACACGTGTGAGTGCCTTTCATAGGTTGGAGTTTAAAGGAATCAAGAAAGGCCACTTGCTGTGAATCTGTAATGAAGAATGTTAAAGACTAAGAAAATAGAGGAGTTTGAATAATCCTCACCTTCAGTCATTCTGCCATCAAGAGTGAAGGCGTACTTTTTATACCTAAATTATAATAAACATTGAATATATCTTTTAAGATAGTTATTAGATTCTTCAGTTATTTCTCCAAATTATATGTTCTCTTACACCGTGGAGCACATAAATTTTCTCCTTCAATGTACAGGTGTGTCTCACTTTATTAAATATTTCATATGAAAATGTAGCTTTCCTTAGATTCTAGAGCATTTCTTTAATAAGGTGAAGGGCCACTGTGCCAGTTATTCCACTTATAACTATGCATGCATGTAACCTTTTGTCTGGGTCATATGTAAATCAGATTAATTTCAATGAACTCATAACACATACTTGCCTTATCATAAATCTGCCTATGCTTGGCACTCAATGAACATTTAATAACAACTGAGAGATGGGTATAATGGTGGAGCAGCTCTTGCCCGTAGTGTCCAAAAAACTAATTGACTCAATTTCTCGTTTATTTCTTAACCTCTCAGCACTTTGCAGGCCAAGAGAGCCAAGTGAACATCCCATGGGAACAATCCAGCTAACAGTGATTCCAAGGATGGAGACTCTGCTCAAGGTTGTAGGACGATCGTGTTCATCATAGCTCTCTCTCAAATGGCACTTAATGAAGCACCTTTCTTCACATTAGTTACTCAATGCCTCTATTCCCCATCCCTCAAAAGCTAAGCCAGAAAGAGGACCCCAGCTTTGTATGATGGCAACTTTCATTGGAATGGAAGAATTAGGGGAAATGGATGCAGAATAAACACTGAGCAGGGAAATGGAGGACAGCAGGGAAGAAAAACCAAGCAAAATTTATAAGTTTACTGTATTAAGATCCATGGATCACAAAATAGAAATCTGTTCTTTCTACCTATCTCAATGAAGAGTAAAAGCATTAGGGTTCTCAGGACACGAAGAGAGCCTATAGGTACGTGGCAGGTGTATCATCAGCTGAGTGACAGAAACAAGCCAGGGAAGTACTAGTGTGCACTTGGAAAAGGGAAATATCCATTAACTGCTCCCTGAGGAAGTGGCAAACGAGAAGTAGATATGTATGCCCCAATAGCTGACAAATCCTCCCTAACTCATGGGACCAAAGATGTAAGTTTAGACAACTGATCCAAACACTTCCTTTTTTTCCCCCAAAAGATTTGTTTATTCCTTTGAAAGTCAGAGAAAGAGAGAGAGACAGAGAGAGAGAGAGAGATTTTGATTGATTTTCCATCCACTGGCTTATTCTCCAGTACTTGGCCAGTACTGGGCCAGGCCAAGACTAGGAACTTCATCTGGGCCTCCCATGTGGGTGGCAGGGGCACAAGCACTTGGGCCATCTTCTACTGCTTTTCCCAGGCACATCAACAGGGAGCTGGATAGGAAGTAGAGCAACCAGGTCATTAATTGGCGCCTGTACAGGATGTCAGCATCTCAGGTGCTGGCTTTACCCACTATGCTACAATACCAGACCCCAATCTAATCACTTTCTAAACATTTTCAGATCATCCTGGTCTCCCATGGGGTGCAGGGTCCAAATACTTAGGCCATCCTCCACTGCACTCCCGGGCCACAGCAGACAGCTGGCCTGGAAGAGGGGCAACCAGGACAGAATCCGGCGCCCTGACCGGGACTAGAACCCAGTGTGCGGGTGCTGCAAGGTGGAGGATTAGCCTAGTGAGCCGCGGCACCGGCCTCCTAGAATCTCTTATCCCTGTTCCCAAAATCCAGGTTTGTGACCTGTCCCGGCATGGAAGGAGAACTGCAGAGTGGTCTGTGAACACCTGTTCAGAGGGTCAGAGGAGAAGCCACTCTCCTCCCTCTAAACCCCAGTATCCTACTGAGGCCAGATCACTCCTGGAAATAGGAAGTCCTCTTCCAGCTGCCTTTGCTGAAAGAGGAGCAGCAGGCAAAGAAAAACATCTCCATAGAACAGCCAGCCATTTGCAGCAATTTTATTTCCAAAGATTTCCTGCTGTGGCTAAATGGTGTGGCTGCTTGGTTTGTTATTTAAAAGAGTGACCCTAGTGAGACCAGAGCTAGAAGTGGAGGGAGAGTCTGATTGCAGCCTAGGATAGGTCAAAGCAGCTGGAGCTGACTGTGCCTCATTGAATCTGTGGATGGTTTGCAGAGGGCAGTACCTGGTGACAGATAAAACCTCAGACTCCTGCGGGATAACTCTTGACAATCCTCCTTAGTTGACTCCAATACTTTGTGGATCCTTGTAGAAAAGCACCTTAATATTCCCAAGAGGACTAAGGATGTCATCAAGGACTGTAAGATACATTTGGGAAGAGAGGAGGGAGAAGACATCACAGAGAAGTGAGTGATGTGATTATATGGACAGTGGAGACATCCCAGAGAAGATGTGCAGCAGGCAGGTGATTCGGCTCCCAGGAAAAGTCAGGGAACTGGGGTGGGAGAGAAAGCTCAGAGAGGAAACTTCTTGGTAGAGAAGTAGGCAGCAGTCTGGCAACACTTCTCAGACAGAACATGGAAATCCAGCAAAGGATCTCTGTCTGCTTCTCTCTGCACCTGCCCCCCTCTACATCACCATTTCTCTGTGCCCTCCATCCTGGGTTCTCAGGAATTGACCTACAACCTGTATGATACAATCCTGGTTGCTTTGAGAACGACTGTCCTTGAGACAATGCAGGTGGGCATCCATGGCCATCTGGACAATAACCTCTAAGGAACAGAGGATGGAAGACAGCAGCCTCCTGCAGGGCCATTTGAAGAACTCTGGAGCCTCACAGAGATGCTAACAACAGTTCAAACCAATTGTGGCTGAAGAGACAGGTGGCCAGAGACCAGGTTTCAGGGACATTTACATTCTACCATAAAATAAGCCAAGTAAGCAGGAGATGATAATATCTGCTGATTGCTATTTACCCAAGGCTTAAGATAAAAGCAAGCATTTCTGGGCCATGTTTATGGATTTCAGGGTAACAATAATTCACTTGATTTCTTTGTGTTGTTTAGCAGCTATTGTAGTCTCAATATTCCTTCATGGTTAGCTTTGGTTTTAGTTAGCAAATATTTGGGAAAATATGAATTGAATTTGACGCTTTTGTAAAGATTTATTTGAAAGGAAGAGTGACAGAGAGGGAGGGAGGCAAAGGAAAAGAGATATTACATCTACTGGTTCACTCCACAAGTGGCCACAATGGCCAGGGCTGAACCAGGCCAAAGCAAGGAGCCTAGAACTCCATCCAGGTCTCCCATGTGGGTGGTGGGGCCCAAGAACTTGGGTCACCTTCCACTATTTTCCCAGGTGCACTGGCAGGAAGATGTAGCAGAAGCAGAGCAGCCAGGACTCCAACCCGCTTACCAATAAGGGATGTCAGCATCACAAGCACTGACCTAACCCTTTGTGCCACAATGCTGGCCTCTCATATTTGAATTTAACGCTACACTCTGCAGAGAAAACAATAATCTACAGAATAGAATCAAGAGTAAATTTTTCAAGTGAATCTGTGTTGTCTTATAAAGGAGCAGAAGAAGAAAATTCACATCTGCAACAGGAAGGTCTCTGCACTCACAGAACCTGCAGGGAAGGTTCACAGAGCATATAATTACTGGCTCCTGAAGAGTGGCTTTATTGGAAAAGTACAAGATGCAGTGACGGCCTATAACAGGGTGATGGAAGTCCAAAGCTTGGGACAGACATTCCAGCCACAGTGATGCCCAAGATTGAAGCCTGAGAAACAAATACAATGAGGCATATGCAGGAGCATGAACACAGGTGCATTTGATGGGAAGGGACGCATTGGGGAGTATGTCCAAGGCAGAGGGAGCAAAGAGCTGAGAGTGACTGGGGATACAGCAAAGCTTTGAAGAACTAAAATAAGTCTAGTGTTGCAGGAAGGTAGTGTTCAAGGTAGAAAATGGCACAAACCCACTGCAAAAAGACCAGCAGAGCCCATGCTGTGAGAGACTTTATAAACCATATTAACGAGACTGGACTTTATTATAGAAGCAATAAAAAGCTACTGAAAGGTATTAAGCATAAGAGTTTTGCAATCACATTTTCATTTTAGATCACTCTGGCTGCAGTATAGATTGAAAAGAAACAGAACTGTGATAATTTAAGAGCCCCCGCAGCAACGCAAGTAAGAAAGGTGGATTGGGATAGGGCTGGGGAGATGCAAATGAGCAAAAGCATCCCAGAGGCACTGGAGGACAGAAGTCCACAGAAAATGGCATGGTTGGCTATGACGTCTCAGGCATATGCAATCAAGGACATCTTGGAAATTGTTATTTTAGGCAACTTGGTAACAGGATGCATTCTTTACAGGCAGTACAGATTTGGCTAGGAGAGGGTGGGAGGGCAGTGGGAGATGAGATAAGGAGTTCAGCTTTGGGTATGATGAGTTCTAAGGCCCTAGGGCATCCAGGGGAACACATCTGGTCCACAGTTAAAGGGAAAGACCAAGAGCTCAGGAATGAGGTTCTGGTTACAGATGTCACTTTGTAGAATGTACACATACCCATTGTATACTTTGGCAATGGATGAGAAAAGACAAGACCTTGGCAGAGCCCAGAGAAGCATCTGTATAGAAAGGATGGGTCAAGAAAGGGGAGTGGGGCTGGTGCTGTGGCATAGCAGGTTAAGATGCCGCCTGCAATGCTGGCATCCCGTATGGGCACCTGTTTGAGTTTTGGCTGCTTCACTTCCTATCTAGCTCCCTGTGAAAGCAGTAGAAGATGGTTCAAGTCCTTGGACCCCTGCACCCAGGTGGAAGACCCAGACGAAGCCTCTGGCTCCTGGCTTCGGGCGGATCTAGCCCCGGCCATTGCGGCTCTGGCTCCTGGCTTCAGACCAGGTCTTTTGGGGAATAAATCAGTGGGTTGAAGACCTCTCTCTCTCCATGTTACTCTACATTTCAAAGAGGAGGAGGAAGGGGGAGTGTGCTGGAACCCTGAAAGGCAACTACCAAGGAGGCTGAATGGAAACTAAGTACAAATACAAGACAGCATCTAGATGTGGCAAGAGGAGCAGAAAGCAAAAGGTGGGCAAATAGTAGCACTGGATAACAGGTACAGTTACTTCAAAACTGCTTTCAATTTTAATCCTGAATCAGGAGCTTATCGTAGAGACCAGTGTCCAACTCCATTCTAGAAGTTAAACAAATGCAAGCAGGTACCCATTTAACCTGCACTAAATGGATACTTACTTTTGTTTAAGAGGCAGAGAGAGGACAGAAAGACAGATAGCTCTCATCCATTGGTTCACTCCTCAAATTCCCACAACAGCCAGGGCTGGGCTAGGCTGAAGTTGGAAGCTCAGAAGGAACTCAGTCCAGATGCCCCACACAAGTGGCAGGGACCCAACTACTTGAGCCATTACCACTGCCTCCCAAGGTAGACTTGGGCAGGAAGCTGCAGTGAGGAGCTAGACACAGCAATCAAACCCAGGTATTCTCATGCAGAATGTGGGTACCTTGACTGTTAGGCTAAACACCTGTTCTTGAAAGCATTTTCTTATTCCCAGAACACTTTATAATATTTTATTCCTTAAGCTCAATGAATAGGTAGTTGAGTATGCCTTAAGCTTTTCTGAATACCTTTTTGTATATCTGATATAATTTAAAATAAACTTAAAATATATGCCCAAAACGCAGTATTGAGTGAAAGAAAGCTAGGTGTTTGAACAGCAGGCATAGTTAATTATACTTCCTCTCATATAAAATTATGGAATTATCCCCATATAAGTACATATGCATGAGGAGGTATATAGAAGGATATTCACTAATTATTTCAACAATGATTATCTCTGGTTAATTGGGTTTAAGGCCATTTTTATTTTCTTCTTGGTGTTCCTCTATTTTGATCAAATTATTACAAGGTACACCTATTGGAGTTTTTTTTATCAATACAAATCACAAACACATGGCACAGAATATCCTACCCTACACAGTCATTTATTACCCTTAGGAGTAGGCACTACAGTCATGGCTGGGTTACTACAGCTGAGGGGCAGAGAACAAACTTCTGCCCATACTTTGGTCTTGCTAGAAAAACCAGACTAAGAACAATCAAAAAAGCTGCTGCTACAGCAGAACTTCCACTCTAAGAGGCAGGGAGCAGAGAAGCTAAGGAGAGAAAACCAAACCTATTCCTTTAAGGGAAGAGCTCTCTTCATGTGCCCACAGATCCATGGATACTACTCTCCATTCCCTCATGGGACAGCAACATGCCAAAGCTAAGTAGACTTGTAACTTCCTTATTTCTAAGTCTACTATTGCATCTTTCCCAGTGGTTCAAGTAATCAGGGATCAGAGAGGATCAACCAGACCAACCCACTCATTGCAGCGTGACTTTGGACAATTTACACCTACAAGCCTTTTCTCTGGTATTGTATCCAAGGACAATTTTTAAAACTTGCCCAATTGTTTGGAGGATTAAATGAGATCAAATATGCAAAACACCTAGGGTAATACCCAGCACACAATAAGCACTTAGTAAGTGGGAGCTGTTTTGTATCACTGAGGATACGGATGCAGTTTAGCAAAGTTTAGATTTGAAACACTCTCATCATCATGATCAACTGCCACCACAGGGGCTAAGCTTCCACCTGCTGCCCTCTTGAACTGTTCTTCCCACAACTTCTGAAGTATAGTCTTTGAAGTTCTCCTCCAAACTCTACCATCACCAGGCCCTCGCACCAAACTCACCTGTTTAGCATATTGGACTGGTAGATTCTCTTCTCGTGAGTGTTATAACAACTGCTTTTGGGCTCGGGGATGAAGCTATGTTCAGACAACATGTCAGAAGCAGCAGTGGTGATGATGGCAATCCCATCTCTCACTCTGGCAGGCAGACCATAGTCCCACTCGTCATACGATACAGAAATGAGTCCAGTGGGGAACTCTGAGGGCACGGTATCTGTATCTCCTGCCACCAGACTAGGCACAATCCATGTGTAGCCATAGCCCGTCAGCCCTACTGAGTTCGCCACTTCAAAGATGTAGGTGGCTTCTTCCTTGGTACAATAAAGAAGAATGATGGGACTTTGGAGTTTCTTGAGCTGATTCTGGATCTTAGAATCTCCATCATCCAGGGACATATCCAGTAGGAGGACTTCCTCCAACTCCCAGCCCACGAAGCTGTTCTCGATGGTGCTGCGGATCTTGTTTACAAAGTCCTGGTAGCCAGGGAAATAGGTGGTGACGATAGAAAAGATGTACCAGTCATATTCTTCCATGATGTTGAGCATCACAGAAGCCTGCTGTTCGATGGACGGGCCAAACTGGAAGAACATGGAGGATTCATCCTAGAATAGCAAAAGGCAAAAAAAAAAAAAAGAGAAAAAAAATCAAGTTTAAGATAGCGATAGAGATCTTCCAGCTAATCAAATACAACCATCTGCCACCATTTGATTTTTTTTTAATACCTTTAAATTTTTTTCATGAAATGCCTTAATTATTTGAATTGCAATATTTTATAATACTTTTTTTTTGTAAACTATCTCTAGACTTTCAAGGAAATAAACATAGGTCTATACTCTTGTCTGAAATCCTGTGGCCACTGCCAGAGCTCAGGGCAGCTCCCCAAAATCAAGTATGTTAATATTTTTAAAGAAAAACACGTGAAGAATCACATAAAGTGGAATAAAAGACTCTAAGGGGGCTCATGTCAGTTCAGGTCAGGTTTTACTGTCAAATGAGTTATACAAATTCATACACATTCATGCAGACACACACACACATATACACGCACTTTCCATTTTTCAAGGCTTTTGAATATTTTGATTCTGGATGTGTTTCAGCCACAGAATGAATAATCCAAAATGCCAGCAGCCTACACTTAAACCTATCTGTGGAGGTAGCTCATTGGCTCAAAAGGAGGACGATACTCAAGCATGGTTCACTGGGAGAAGCATGTATAAGTAGTACAAGTCTTCTATAAGCATATAACTGTTAATTTAACAGCACATTTAGTGTCCTCTCTTAGTTCTGCTCTCATAAGATATGCAAGTTAGAGTAAGGTTCAAACTGCCCATCAAAACTACAAGTTAAAATTACTGGTATCTGCCGGTGTCGCGGCTCAACAGGCTAATCCTCCACCTAGCAGCGCTGGCACACCAGGTTCTAGTCCCAGTTGGGGTGCCGGATTCTGTCCCGGTTGACCCTCTTCCAGGCCAGCTGTCTGCTGTGGCCTGGGAGTGCAGTGGAGGATGGCCCAAGTCCTTGGGCCCTGCACCCGCATGGGAGACCAGGAGAAGCTCCTGGCTCCTGGCTTCAGATCAGCGCGGTGCGCCGGCCGCGGCAGCCATTGGAGGGTGAACCAAGGGCAAAGGAAGACCTTTCTCTTTGTCTCTCTCTCTCTGTCCACTCTGCCTGTTAAAAAAAAAATTACTGGTATCTAAATTCATGTGATTAAATTTTAATTTAGAGCAACATATAGAAGTTTGTTTTTTCCCTTACATTTATAACACCACAGGGTTTGGTATGACCTGAGTGTTTAACACACACCTTTCTGTCAACTCTGAGCATCTTCTGCTCTCTCCTGCCTTTTGAAAGAGAATGCATGTTAAAAACTGTATTTCATGTGCTATCCTGATGCTAAACCCTGCATGCTTCCCTACCTAATGGCTCGAAGAATCTGAAATCACAGGATAGATAGCCTCCTGGCCTTGTCTCTCTCTCAGTCCATTTTCCTAACTTCCACTTGGTATTTCTTTTCTTAGTCCAAGCATCTACCTTCTACCTATAGTTCATCTCCATTTTTTAACAACCCCAGCTCACAAAATTATGTCTGTTGCCAAAGCGCAATTCTTTTGTATTCTCCAACTAGAGCTCCAAAGTACAGTTACAGGAGACCAAGAAACTGAGCCTTTATACAAAATTATATAGGATTGCTTAGTTCGGGAACATATTGTTGTACAGTTGAGAAATTGCTGAGTATTTCTTGGGCACCTTCTATTGAAAAAAAAATACAGGTTGGGAAATATCCAGCTGGTATCCAAAGACCCTGATTCGGCAGTGAGTGCTGCCAACGCCTTGGCTCTCCCAGTGCTCTATTAGCGAATTATGGCTTGAGCTTCTCCATTTTCCACAGGGTGTCGAGAAGGAAGCAGGAAATGCTTGCATGCATCGGGGTGAGTCCTCCAGCTGAGGGCAAAATGGCATTGCTTATCCTGGGTTCCTCCTCTGGAATTAAAGATAGAGTTGCAAAGGGGACTTTTAGGACCCCGGAATTCAGAAAAGCAGGAAAAATTGGACACCAAGAATGGGTATGAAGGGGAAAGGAAATTAATTCAGAATTGAATAATTACAACACCTGTGCTCACTCCATACCCTGGTCAGTTCCTGAGCTTCCCTGCGGAACGAGTACTGCACAGCTGGTCTTGTCCTTGGGTTCTAAGATGCAGTGTGTTAAGATCTGAATGACTGTATCTCCCTGCAAATTCAGATGTTGGAATCCTAACCCTCAGAGGGATGGTTTTGGAAATGGAGCTTTTAGGGAGGTGATTGGGTCACAAGGCAGGGCCATTACAAAAGAGATTCCTGAGAATTTCTCTGCCCCTTCCACCTTGTGAGGACACAGAGATTTCATCTTGGAACTACAGAGTGGGGCTTCACTACACACTGCATCTGCTGGCACTTTGATCTTAGATTTCTAGCATCCAGAACAGAAAAAAAAATAAATGTCAGTTGCTGATAAACAATGCTGTTTGTGGTATTTCGTTATAGTAGCCCAAAAGCATTAAGACAAGTGGGAATCCAGGACAATAAAGTTTAGTTATTTCAAGACTGGTCAGGCCTACTGGAAACCATTACAGCAGGGAAGGGAGGCCAGGACAGAGTTCATCTAGAATAGCTGTCACTTTAAAGAAATACCCATTTGTTTTTTCTTGTCAAACCTCTAGCTAAAGGGAGTTTTTGGGATTCTCAGATGAGAGATATGACTATCACACGAATTTCTACCAGCCCACAGCAAAGTGACAAAAGCTTTCAAATATACCTTAAGATGTACAGGCTTGGGATGAAAGGGATCCCAGTTGCATATGAAGCAAGCCTAGCTGGTCTGTGATAAATGAACAGATCTTATCATAGGAAGTTCTTGAGTACACACACGTGTCATAGACAGGGCATCTCAAATGCATGGCAAGAGATAACCTTGAGAGAAAACTGTGGAAGCTCACAGTGAATGAGCTCACACGAATGAGACTGAATTTAAAAGAAAATCAAGCATGAAATACCAACCTGACCCTCCCCTCAATTAGTTGTCCTCTGATGCTCTTACAAGTATAAATGAGCTTGTAAACACACTATCAGCTGGCGCTGTGGTGCAGCAGGTTAATGCCCTAGCCTGAAGTGCCAGCATCCCAGGTGGGTGCCTATTCGAGTCCAGGCTGCTTCACTTTCAATCCAGCTCTCTGCTATGTCCTGGGAAAGCAGTAGAAGATGGTCCAAGTCCTTGGGCCCCTGCGTCCAAGTGGGAGACCCAGAAGAAGCTCCTGGCTCCTGGCTTCAGATTGGGACAGCTTTGGCCATTGCGACCAACTGGGGAGTGAACCATCAGATGAAAGACCTCCCTCCCTCCTTCCCCTCCCTTCCCTCTCCCCCTCTCTTATCTCTGTGTAACTCTGACTTTCAAATAAATACACACTGCCAACGACCAATGTATGGTGAGAGTAAGAAAAGAAAAACCAACCCAGTGCCATCATTTCCCATCACATCCTGAGCTTATCCTCTTCTTCTATTGTCCTACACAACTTCATCCATTTTAGATTGTTCTGCTCTCATCCTTACTCATCTAAAACATTTTATCTCATCAAGCCTTCATTTAAATCAGGATGCCTTATATGACCATTTTATCTGGCACCAAAGGAAAGTGAACAAAGCCAAACAGAAATCAAGAGACAGACTTATAGCTTGGGCAAATGTTTCCTGGTATAATGAGTAGTCCAGTGTTATTAATTTAGTTGACACATCAATCTGGTGTACAGCAATTGGGAATGGAACAGCTCTTTTTCAACAAAGCTCTGGGCTAACTATAAGTTGCAAACAGTGACAGGCTTTGCAAATTATGGCTATAGCCACAAATCAAAGAGCAATCTTCATGTGTGCATGGAGTGGAAAGGACTGGTGGCCATGCATCCATCTTTGCGGGCATCCAGCATGCACTGTGATCACAAGTGATCTAGGATGAAGGTCGGAGATGTAATTCAGTTTGCAGCTCCCTGTGCTACACCTGCTCATACTTTTATCTCCTAATGTCATTGCAAAATGTTGACATGTATGGATCCTTAGAGCAATCTCCTCCTCCTGTGAAGATTCTCAAATTGGTGGCAGGAATGTCTTCTTCAGCTACGCCATGAGAGCATCTTTAAAGCATTCCTGTATCATAGGCCACCTTCCCAAAGAGATGAGCAATTAGCACAGGGAAGGCAGATTAGACTCCACCAGTCTACAACCTTTCTGTTGGACCGCCATCACTTTAGTGTTGGTGTTGTATTTGCTAAGAAGACAACACAGGGCCAACATTGTGATGTAAAGCCACTGCCTGCAATGCCAGCATCCCATACAGGTACCAGTTCAGCCCCAGCTGTCCCACTTCTGATCTCACTCCCTGCCAATGGCCTGGGAAAAGCAACAGAAGATAGTCCAAGTGTTTAGGCACATGGCACCCGTGTGGGAGACCTAAATCAAGCTTCTGGCTTCAGCCTGGCCCAGCACTGGCTGCTGGAGTCATTTGGGAGTGAACCAGGAGATGGAAGACCTCTGTCTCTCCCTCTCTCTGTAGTGCTTTCTAAATAAATAAATAAATAGACACATTTAGAAGCATTTTTTCATCCCATAACCTGCCTGAGTAATAATTTCCTAAATAATTAATATTATAACATAATTCTACTTCCATATCATTCACATCTCTTACTAACTCACCTTAGAAAGAGAGGACTAGTTGCTCCATTTGTCAACAGTGCCTCTACCAGTAGGGACTACAGCAGCTAAAGAATGCCACTCGTCCAAGGTCATGTCCCCTTCATATTTAACATTTACCAACTGTTTTTTGTCAAGGAGGTACAATAATTTAATCTTCTTGCCCTAACTATAGGCAACTCCAAAGGGTTGGTCTATCTTCAGAAACCCCCAGAAAACTGGTTGGAGCTTCGATTAAAAGTGCATCCCACTTGGACTTCTCCCTCTGATTGTTCCTCCCCAATGTCCCCTGCCCTTTCACAGTGTTAATCTCCAGGATACTCTCCCTAGAGAATATAATATCTATCTATCTTCAAATTCTGAAATGACTTTGATGGCAGAAAGATAAATCTGCCTGACACCTCCAGAGAAGAGCTGGAACCCTTGAGTAGAAACATTAAAAGGCATTGTTTGAGATGCCAATAAAAGAAATACACCTGCAACAATTAGAGAGCCATTTTCTTTTTTTATAAATTGAATGGGCCTCAGAAGGTAGTGAACTCCGTCATTATCATCATTCAAATAGAGCTAGATTATTAGCTGACAAAGGATTTCTTCTCAATAACTCTGGAAAACTTCACGCACACCATTAGGAACTAGTTCAAATGTCGGCTCTTTGCTGTACGACACCTTTTCTCACTTCCCACGGTCAAGCTAATTCTATCTCCCCTGGACTTTTCCTACATTGTGTGCATGCCTCTATCATAATTTTTGTCACATAGTAAAACTTACACGTTTGCCTCTTGCCACTAAAAAATGTGTGTTTCTCAAGAGCAAGAACTATGCTTTATTCATTTCCAAATCCCTAGGGGGCATATGAAAAGTGGTTTTAATGCTTGTTGCATTAATATTACAAAGATGTTTCTTTTATTGGTTGGAAAATTGGCTGAAATGACCTTGATGGTCTCATTCAGTTCTGAATCTCTAGGTTGATGGTGTTTATCCACCTCTCGGAAACAAGGTACGCCTGAGCCATTGCACATAAACTGTACTTTTTTACAATGGGGCTGGGGATGGTGAGGGTACGTTTGACCTAGCAGTTAAGATGCCCTTGAGATAACTGCATCCCATATTGGGCTGCCTGGGTTAATGTGCATCCTGGCAAGCAGCAGAGATAGCTCGAGAACTTGGGTCACTATTGTGGGCATTTATGGAAAGGAACAACAGATGGAGGAGCATTCTCTCTCTCTCTCTCTGCCCCTCAAAATTTTGTTATAGTCAGAAAATCCCTGATACCCTTCTACCAATCAGGGTAGCAGAAAATGCCATTGGCACCTATTTCTTTTGCAACAAACTCCCTAAAAGCATCCCCTATATTCAATTCCTCCAAACCTTCTTCTCCCATTCTCTCTTAAAGCAATTCTAATCAGACGCTGAACCCACCTCTCCATGAAATCTCTCTGGTCAAATCCAGTGGTGACCTTGATACTGCCAATTCCAACATCAAGTTTCAGTCATCCTTACCTGCTAACGGCATTTGACCTCCTTTCCCCAGTCACTACAAAGAGCCTCCCAATGGTTTCCCTGCCTCTACTCCAATCCCCTCTCATCTATGCTCAACAAAGTAGTAGGATGCCCTTTTAAAACTTAATGAGTGGGTATCTCACTTCCCATGTTGGATCACTCTCCCCTTTATTTATTCTATCGGTTAGTGTTAGCAGGTACTAGACTTGTTTATGTGCTCCCTTTGACTCTTAGTCCTTTCATTATGATCAATTGTGAACTGAAATTGATCACTTGGAATAGTGAGATGGCATTGGTACATGCCACCTTGATGGGATTGAATTGGAGTCCCCTGGTATGTTTCTAACTCTACCATTTGGGGCAAATCAGCCTGAGCATGTCCCAAATTGTACATCTCTTCCCTCTCTTATTTCCACTCTTATGTTTAACAGGGATCACATTTCAGTTAAATTTCAACACTTAAGAATAACTGTGTATTAATTACAGAATTAAACCAGTCATATTAAGTAGAGCAGACAAAAAAAATTACTAAGAGGGATAATGTATTAAGTTGTTCATTAACAGTCAGGGCTGTGCTGATCAAGTCACTGTTTCTCATAGTGTCAATTTCACAAGAAGGAGGTACCTTTCTCTGAAGGGAGGAGAGAACCTCCACTTTGACTATGACCTTGTCTAAACAAGATAAGAGTCGGAGAACTCAAGGGGCTTCCATAGCCTTGGAAACTCATGACTGGAGCATGGGGAGATTACTGAGGTCATAAACAAGAGTGTCAATTTGTAAAGTCAACAACAGGAGTCACTGTGCACTTACTCCTCACGTAGGATCTCTGTCCTTAGCGTGCTGTACATTGAGACTTAATGCTATAACGAGAACTCAAACAGTATATTTCACTTTGTGTTTCTATGGGGGTGCAAACTGTTGAAAGCTTTACTTAATGTATACTAAACTGATCTTCTGTAAAAAAAAAAAATATCAATTCCCAACTTGACTCTCACTGGGATTAAACATGACAATATGTCTGATCTGATTTCATCATCATTTAAAAAAAATCATCTATTATTTTTCACTTTATGTTTCTGTGTGGGAGCAAACTGTTGAAATCTTTACTTAATGTATGCTAAACTGATCTTCTGTAGATAAAGAGAATCGAAAATGAATTTTGATGTGAATGGAAGGGGAGAGGGAGTGGGAGAGGGGAGGGTTGCGGGTGGGAGGGACGTTATGGGGGGGAAGTCATTGTAATCCATAAGCTGTACTTTGGAAATTTATATTCATTAAAAAAAAAAAAAAAAGAAAAAAAAAAACTTAATGAGTGGGGCCGGCGCCATGGCTCACTTGGTTAATACTCCGCCTATGGTGCCGGCATCCCATATGGGCACCGGGTTCTAGTCCGAGTTGCTCCTCTTCCAGTCCAGCTCTCTGCTGTGGCCCAGGAGGGCAGTGTAGGATGGCCCAAGTGCTTGGGCCCCTGCACCCGCATGGGAGACCAGGAAGAAGCTCCTGGCTTTGGAATGGCACAGTGCCAGCCGTGGTGGCCATTTGGGGAGTGAACCAATGGAAGGAAGACCTTTCTCTCTGTCTCTCTCACTGTCTATAACTCTACCTGTCAAAAAAAATTATAAAAAAAAAAAACAAAACTTAATGAGTAGGAATTTAGCTTAGCAGTTCAGATGCTTATGTCCCACACCAGAATGCCTGAGTTCAATTCTCAGTTCCAGCTCAGAACTCCGTTTTCCCATCAATGCAGACCCTGGGAGGCAGTGGTGCTGGCTCAAGTAGATGAGTTCCTGATACCCGCATGAGACCTGGATTGAGTTCTCAACTCCTGGCACTGGCCCCAGCCCATCCCCAACTGTTATGGGCATTTTTGGAGTGAACCACGATGCACACACTCTCTCTCTGCCTTTCTCCCCCCACCCAACCTCTTCATCTGTCTCTCTGCCCATTCAACAAATAAATTTCAAAAAATTAAAAACTGGGTAATTGATGCTGCAAACAGATAATTTTCCAAATCTAGCTTATCTCTGTTGGCCATCCAATTGCAATTCTACCTTTCTGGAATCTTCAAGTCTTCCACTGATTCAAATCTTAGCATTTTATAACATCACAGGGATTGTGATCCTGCTAAGACATTGGTGTAATTCCAGATTAAATAAATCTGATCCCACCCTCCCAGTCTCTATCCATTATGTAAAGGAAATCCTCCTTTTGTTTTTCTAAATTCAGTTCCTCAGAAGAATCTGTATCTGATACACGGCTAGAATCATGAGGCTTTCTCTGAGAATGCTCTCCACAAGCTCCAGATTTGGAAAGCAAGTGTAGAAAAGATGAGAGGCCAGAGTTATTGCAGGTGTCTTTTGCATTCCTTCAGCAGACTATGGAAAACAAAATCTCATTCTTCTCCCAAAATAAAGGGAAATATTTTTCTGTACCCATCCAAGCTCCCAAAGATTACTTTCTCTGATGACCAGAATTCACAACATCATTTTCTCAGTTGACTAAGGTTACAGTTAGCTACTTGGAATGGGTTTGACTAGTGTCACAGCTTTGCATGCAATGCCTTGCAAAACAGGGAAAATTTCTTCAGCCTTGACATTGATCAGAAAAATTATGACTGAAACACACGATGGAAGTGAATTGACAGAGAATCATGATCTTTCCTGTCTATTAAATACCAGACTCATTGTTCTATTTCTTAAGGATTTAGTTATGTATTAGAGAGAGAGAGAGAGAGAGAGAGAGAGAGAGAGATTGATCTTCCATCTTCTGGTTCATTCCCCAGATGGACACATGGCCAGGAGCTTCTTCCGGGTTTCTCACATGGGAAGCAGGGACCCATGCATTTGGACCATCTTTTGCTGCTTTTCCCAGGTCATTAGTAGGGAGCTGGACCAGAAGTGGCACAGCCAAGACACACACTGGTACCTATATGGGACGTCAGCATTGCAGGGAGCAGCTTTACCTGCTACACCATAGCACTGGCCCCTCATTCTTCTCTTTCAACCCTAGCACACAGACTCTGGGTGTTCAGAAACCCATGAAGAGAGATTCAAGCACATGGGGTTCATTGAAGATTTGCTCTGGATCACTATACAACCCCCACAGAAGCCAGGATTCTTTTCCTTATTTGTTCTTTCAGAGGATAATTTTGCTTCCTCCTTGAATTTTGCCCCATTTTCCTCCCTGATTGAGTCTCCCCTTTGACTGTGCTTCAGTCTCCAAATGGAAGTCACAGCTGAGAAACAAACTCAAGGATTCACTTCGAGGATGTCTGCAAGGTTCCTCACAGTCTAGGTCCCAGAGGCACTCCTACAGCCAGAAGAAAGCTTACAAGTATCAAGAATGGCAATAAGAATAAGAGAGGAAGGATTTAAAAAGTGGGGTCCTTCTCCCCAGATACTCGAATGGATCCCAGAATTAAAGTAGAGGGGCAAAGGATCTGGAAAACACTAACAGCCCATCTGGAATGTGCCGGTATTTCTCTGTAAAGGCATCAGGGCTGCCAAAAACTTAACAAGGCTATTTCATTTCATTTTAAATTAGGATTCCTCGCTATGGCCTCCTCCATTATGCAAATCAAA
The DNA here is from genome assembly GCF_964237555.1 of Oryctolagus cuniculus. Classification (NCBI taxonomy): domain Eukaryota; kingdom Metazoa; phylum Chordata; class Mammalia; order Lagomorpha; family Leporidae; genus Oryctolagus; species Oryctolagus cuniculus. The sequence continues at coordinate 111,503,239 of NC_091440.1, forward strand.
ACAACTCTCAGATGGATTGACTTGTATTTTTATTAAGAGGTTGTTTTCTATAAAAGTGCAAGCTGACAAGTTCAGCAAAAGTCAAGTCCTATGACTGAATAAATACACTTTTAAGTAAACTCAAGGAGTGAAGGTAAAGGAATAGAAAAAAAATAGAAGAAAATGTATTGCATAGAGAAAAAAATAGTAAACTAACTGAATTAATTAGGTAGTAGGATTATCAATATCAGACTAAATTTAGACAAATTTAAAAATCGAGAGTTTTCAGTACCAACATAGATGGGAGCACTGATAGAATAAAAGGAAAGACATTATAACAATGAAATCTAATAACTAAGAAAAAACAGATCACAATTATTAGTTATGAAATACTAAATCCCAAAACACCTATGCCATCAAAATCTTTCCATCCAACTTAAGCCAACAGAGTCGAGTCTATGGAAGAATTGTGAATATCATTAAATAGCAAGATTAAGTACAAGCCAATGAAGATACTTGTTATAATAACAGCAGAATTGTTCAGAGTAAAGATGCTGCCATTTGTCTTAAATAAATTCACATTCCCATATCTTCATAGCCATTTAATCAGAATACCATATTCCTATACCAAGGTGAATAGGTGGAAAGATGACCTCAAGAGTCAAAGGGTAGAGCATGCATTGCAGAGGCCTCTACTGTGGCACAGTAGGTAAAGCTGCTGCATGCAGTGCTGGCATCCCAGATGGGTGCTGCCACTCTATTTCCAATCCAGCTCCCTGTATTGCACTTGGGAAAGCAGTGGAGAATGGCCCAAGTACTTGGGCTCCTGGACCCACATGGGATACTCAGATGGCTGCTGTAGCCATTTGGGGAGCAAACTAGCAGATGGAAGATCTGTCTCCACTCCTCCTTCCTCCCTGCCATTCGTAACTCTGTCATTCAAATAGATAAATCTTCAAAACACACACACACACACGCGCACACACACACACATTTTTTATTTGATTATATGCTATGAGTGCTAATCCTCATCGGCTGCTCCAAATGGTTCTAGATTTAGGGTTTTGTTACACAGGTGTCTCTTCAAGGGATCCCTGGAAAACAAAGAGCTCTTTGTCCTTCTGTCCCTGAAAAAGGCTCAGTCTGCCTGAATTTAGAATCCAGATCAGTCACATGTGCTGGGTGCAGATTAACAGGCCATTGTCACCAACAGCGAACTCCAGAGAGAAGTTTTCTGAGAATGTTTTGTTCACCAGATATCCAGTGACAACTTCTCCTAGGTCTCTAGACTGGAAAACTGATTGCTACTTCCTCACATATAGTAACACAAGGATGTTCACAATCAAACTGGCTTTGAATTTATTCACATCTCCCAAAGCAAACTGGTCATCCATGTAAAAGCAGAAATGTACACTGAAGTGTTCAAGAAAAAGAGAAAATTTCATATAGGCACATTATCATAAATAATCTTCAACAACTTGTCAGCACCTGCCTGTCTCAGCTTCACTCCATTATTAGCACTGCCTTTTAATCATTAAACCAGGACTGGACTGTATGCCATCCTCACCAACACCATCTCTTGAAGCTGACTAGGCTGCTCTTAAGTCCAGTATTTGAAGTATCAGCTGTGAGCCTGGCTGGATACAGACACAGCCACCAGAGGAAGCCTTTTCACCATGTGCCTCTCGGGTGCCCAATCCAAAGGACTAAGCAGCCACCTCATGGGCCCCATTTCTACTCCAGTCTCTATCAGATGAGGAGCCCAGTTATTCTCTACAGGCTCTGACAAAATGCCTTGCCTATTGATGCTGAGCCCTTCTCCGTGCCAGCTGAGGTCAAACACCATCTCACCCTTTCCCATCCTGCGCAGCAGAATGGTTACTGCATTACCAGCACCAAGACATGTGTGTGGCCTTGTCCACTATGGTATCAAACACATGCATTAGTATGAACTACAGCAAGAGGGTTATTTGGTCTTAAATAGGATACTCAGAACTTGCTGGCTTCCATTCCAACCCAAAGTCATGGTTAAGTCCAACTTTCCCAGCTTTCTGACCCTCCCTAGATTTGTTGTTCAGATGTCAGCCTACCCATCTTGCCATGGAGTAATAACAAGTGTCCAGTATTTGATTGGCTGCATCTAAGTTTTATATTTTCTTTACCTGCTTTCCACTGAAAACTGCTGCTCTTAACCAGAATTATCTCTTACTTTTACTATGCATCATTTATAACTGTTGGCCATTCATCTTGAAGAGTTCAGAGCTCCTAATTACTCAACTTTCATTTTCTTTCCATCTCTGGTGGGAAAAGGAATATCTTACAATGCCACTGGGAGTACAAAGCAATCTACTAGAATGGTTGCCCAGCTCCTAACCTGATACAGGAAAAAAAACCACATTGAAACCATTTTTCTCACCCACGGTTTTGCCCATAGTCCCATGACACCATCTGTCCATTTCCCTGTCCTGTAGGAATAGTTGGCTTAGCAGATGCAGAACACTGCAGGTTTAGCTCTCAACAGTCAACGATCACTCTCTCTGGCCCAGGCTGGCTCCTCTGATCTACTGGTACTGACCCTGTCCAAATCATTGGAATTCATCTTGTCACTGCTGTAACTAGTACTATAGTCCATGCTAAGAATTCATTGTTCTTGGCCTTCCGTTTTCTGCAGTCCTAAGTTCAGAGTCCTAAACCCTGGGCCTAGTCAGCGTTTCCCCTGTTACAGCTGAGGGCGTTGGGTAGCTGAAATGTTGTCAACATCTCAGCTTGACTTCAGGAGATTGGCTGGGCCAAGATAAGCAGCAGAAACCACCCAAGAAAAGAAACTAAAGTCATCAAGGTCTTTTCCAGCGAGAAAAAGTAAAATAATGGCCCATTTATTCACTCTTACTTTGAAACTTGTTTGTTTTTAAAGGACATCCAGTGGTCTCTGACCTTTCCATGGTTGGTAGCATTTCACCCAAATAGTTTCCCTTTGATGGAAGGAAGCAAGCAAGCAGAGAAAGAGATCATCCAAAGGAAATGCCAATTGTCATTTCAAACAAAGAAACTCGGGGCTTCGTCGTTCCCCATCCTCGTCAGACTCTGGAGTGCAGAGGCTTTGTTAGAATCAGATGCCAGCATTTATTAGTTGTTAATCTGGAACCCCCACTGTGGGGCCTCTGCCTATGGATGAATCATCCCAGACAAGTATGAGTCTTACATGCAGGCTCATTATCTTTAGAACTGGCAATAAAGCAACTCACCTGAAGCGCTCAGGCTCACATTAGCTGGTTGTGAATTCTGAACCGTGCTAACAAAACAAAATGGGGCATCCTTGTGGCTCAGCAATGACATTGGGGTGTTAATTCGGTCCTGCCAAAAGGTGCTGAGCATGCCTGAAACACAGCTGAAATTGTTAAATGCCAGCCCAAGACATCAAAGAACAGATGTTAACCAGCACAGCCTGAGAAGACTCAGTCCAGCTCAGAGTAGGACCACAGTTAAACAGTCCAGGACAATGCGCAGTGAAGCAAGATTATTGTCCAAGTCCTTCAGTTACGTAAGCAAGCTGGTGCAGTGACCATGACCTTCAGAGATTCATCTGTGACCACCCCAATTCCTGCTGTCCTTAGTGAAAGTCACATAAGAAGCCCATAAAAATGTTACCAAACTGATGTCAAGATGATAATGATTTGTCATACTTTGTATGTAAAGATCGCTGTTAAACTCACGCGCAGCCTTTTCTTTCTGGGTCCAAACACCCTTCGTTTCTCATTTCTTAGTGTTTACTTACTAAAATAATATTGAGTTACTCACAGTATGCTTGGTGCTACTTATGTTATGTAAATTAGTCCCCATATCCCTATGCAGTAAGCCCTATTGCTCCCTGTGATTTACCAATAGAAAGATTGAATGTTAATGACTTGCCCAAGGTCATTGTCGAAGAGAGAGGCTGGGTAGATCTGTCTCAGAGCTGCATGCAACCCACCACACATTCTCAAGCTCCCTTCCTTTGTCTCTGTGGCTCCCATCTGAACCACCTGCACACTGTTGTTTAAAGCACAGGATGCGCACAGTTGTCTAGGAAAGGCTTAACCCCTGCCTTAATACAGATTATTTTCAGGAGTTCCTTAAGCTTCCCTATGATGCCTCCTTCCACTGGCACCACTACCTAGTAATGGCCTTGGAAAAGTTATTACCCTGTGGTACTCTCCTGTTGGACATGCATACAGCTGGTTCTTTATAAAATTATTGTTTGCTCATCAATCACACTCAAAAGTATTTCAAAAAGTTCATAGAAAATGGGATGAAAAGGTAAATTTATTTTGTGGCAAACTAAAGTTGAAATCCATGCATATTCATAGTACAAATTTTCAATGAACTTTTTAAAGATTTCATACACAGGGATTTCAAAATTCTTGTAGACCAAAATAAACATCTTTTAATTTCATTTTTTCACAAATTTTTGAAGTTCTCCAATATTTATTAAGCGCTTATCGGATACTGTGGGAAGTTGAATTGAAGTATAAGTCACTATCCCACAGTAAGCTACTTGAAGAATCAAAACATACAAAACTGATGACCTTCGTAATTTAAATGATAATGCAAAGTTTAGAATATTACTGTGACAGGAGTGACAGGAAGAGAGAGCAGTATGTAGCTTCTTTGTACTGATCCTTCTTCCTTGCCAGTTCTGCTACCACTTTTGCACACAAATTAAACTCTCTGGTGCATTTCAATTCAGATGCCAGACTGAGGCTAAAACATAAGCGACACTGGCCTTGAATTGAGCCTTAGATTTGTCCTCAGGAGGGAAATGAGCATCAGGCAGCAAGGTAGGCTGATGGACATACCATGGCGTCTCATATCCAAATCCTATCTACAGTCTAAATGAATTATATATAAATCTCTTTCCTTGATCTACCCAGCCTTTCATTTTCATCTCAGAAGATTAGATTAGTATGACAGGACTTGTCCTTTATGAAGTCAGGCTACCCCGTTAAAAAACCTTCTCTTCAAATGATTGCAAATTGATTTTGTTAAGATTTCTTTTCAGTATTCCTTCAGTAAAGCTAAGGGAATGATAACTCCTAGTATCTTCTTTTTCCTTCAATATATTTGATTTCTTTACACTAGCCTTTTCCCTCTGGCCCTCGAATAGTTTCCAATTATACACACTGGTCAGGAGATCAATCACTAATTTTAGTGCTCTTTGCATAGAAATGATCTATGCCTGTAAATTTAAATCCAGGCAACTTACAAAAGTAGCCTAATGCCAAATTTGCCTTCTCCAGTTCAATTGCTTAATTCCTGCACACCATGCATTTAAAAATATATAAATGACTGCTTAAATGTGATCAGTTCTCAAAATACTTGATGTCTATTAAAGAAAGTTTTTTTTTCCCCTCACTGAAAAATGAAGAATATATTTTCAGAGCAGTTTATATTCTTGACCCCATGAAATTAAATGAAGCAGTGATGGAATCCCTGTGTATTTTTTAAAGCAAATCTTTTTTTTTTTTATTTGACAGAGTTAGACAGTGAGAGAGAGAGAAAGGTCTTCCTTCCGTTGGTTCACCCCTCAAATGGCCACTACGGCAGGCGCGCTGTGCCGATCCAAAGCCAGGAGCCAGGTGCTTCCTCCTGGTCTCCCAAGTGGTTGCAGGTGCCCAAGCACTTGGGCCATCCTCCACTGCACTCCCGGGCCACAGCAGAGAGCTGGACTGGAAGAGGAGCAGTTGGGATTAGAACCCGGTGCCCATGTGGGATGCCGGCGCCTCAGGTGGATGGTTAGTCAAGTGAGCCATGGTGTCAGCCCCAGAATCCCTGAATCCCTGTGCATTAATAGTTTCACACCTTTTTCCAAAATCAGGACACAATCTGAGCCACTGATGCTTCCAGGTGTTAAGTAGGGCCAGGTAAAATGTAACTGTCTGCATGTGGATGCTTAGGTTGGTTGCACAGGTAAGAATTACCAACAGAGTTAACTGAAACCAGTGCTCACTTTGCAAGTTATGCTGTACCCAACAAGTAAAGATATTGGGGATGATAATGAAAGGTCTCCTTTTATTCGTATTTCCAAGCTCCATATTGGCACAAAGATGATAAAAAAAATCTAGACAATAATCTCCAAAAGGCCTCCCATGAAGGGATTCCATCAGAACAAGAACTTCATTAAAATAAGTTCTCAACCTTGGAATTGTTGGGGGATGAAAGTAAAGTCCGGCCGGCGCCGCGGCTCAATAGGCTAATCCTCTGCCTGTGGCACTGGTACGACAGGTTCTAGTCCCAGTTGGGGTGCCGGATTCTGTCCCGGTCGCTCCTCTTCCTGTCCAGCACTCTGCTGTGGCCCGGGAGTGCTGTGGAGGATGGCCCAAGTCCTTGGGCCCTGCACCCACATGGGAGACCAGGAGAAGCACCTGGCTCTGGGCTTTGGATCAGTGTGGTGCACTGGCCGCAGCAGCCATTGGGGGGTGAACCAACGGAAAAAAGGAAGACCTTTCTCTCTGTCTCTCTCTCTCACTGCCCACTCTGCCTGTCAAAAAAAAAAAAAAAAAAAAAAAAGTAAAGTCCATCACTGCTCAATTCTCTCTACTTCTCCATTCTAAAGTAGGACAACTCACAAGTCCCCCTCTCCATTCCTTCACATCAAGGCAAAAATTCTCAGCTTGTTCACTGTAAAACTCTTCATCTGAAGACTTAAATGGTCTAATTTATTAAATATGCACTGGAAGAGGATTTCCATTTTGCTCAGTGAATGACTTCCAGAGCCAGAACCAGTCAAGACTCTTCCTTCAATATTTCAAGCAAATTGCATCCATGACACCCAAGATTCCTTTTGGATTAACTTCCTGTTTTCCCAACCTCAGCTATTCTTTGTTCAGCACAGAAACTGTTAGAGTGAGTGCCTGGCTGAAACAGCCTTTGTTCAAAGTACCCCATGCCTACAGGATAGACCCAGCTGGACAAAAAGCCAAGGACATCAGGCTCTGTGTGTGTTTTGGGAATCTGAATCCAAAAACCATGAAAGAATGGTGAGATCTTTCACCTATACATGAAACAGAGAGGGGGTCATGAGAAACCCATGTCATGAGCATTGTGAAACTGCCAGGAAGCAGAAATCCTAGGGTGGCAGAGGAAGCCTGAAATAGGACAGGAAGTGCATCAGACAAATGTGAGAGTCAGAACCTTTAAAAATATAGTCCATGATGTCCTCAAGAGAGATCCAGTAGTTTGTCAGCCCTGGAGTGGCCTCAGTCTTTGCACACTTCTAACCTTCTCTGCATACATCTTCTTAATAAATTGCCTGGTATTTTGCTTCGGTTTTCTTTGTTGTTGTGCAATAACTCAGTTGGTCTTTGCTTTTGCTAATTAAAAAGGTTTAAAACTACAAAGTCTATCACTAGTTACTATTTACTAGCTTTACAGCCTCATTTTCAGAATTTATTTTACAGCTTCCCATTTTCCTGGGGCAAACATCTGCCTAGATGAGTTTAACCTTGCTCCTAATTCAACAGAGCAGTGTTGCTGTCTAAGTCAGGCGTGGCCCCTGTACCTGAGACTGCTGGAGCAGAAAGGCTGGCTGGCTGGAGTCCTCTTGGTAACACAAGGTCACTCACATCAGAACCCTCCCAACTCTGCCCAAGGCCCTTTTCCTACTCCCTATTCTGTTTTCATCCACTGGCTGCTTGCAGTATTCACTCAAGTGTGGCTTTTTGTCACACGGTTCTAAAGATGGATGGCGAGCTGTCTGCATTCTTACTCAGAGCTCTGAGGACATACTCCCGAGCTCCCAGGCACATCCCTGAAGGTGCAAGAGTACACACTGGCTGCATGCCTCCGTCTGTTCTTTTATCTCTTCAGTCACTGGTGCTTATTCACCATATAACTCACACCTAACATAGAACTGGGCACAGCAAGTAGGTACAATTTAGTTGGAGATAACGTCAAATTACATACTTGAAATTTACAGTTTATGTAGAGATAAAGGCTATTTGATCTAGCAAGCTGACAGATACTAACAACACTGCATCCCTTTAACTGGCATTTTAAGAGTTAATCAGAGGGTGCTTTCAAACCAAAAATATAAGCGGATGGTATTAGGCACTTTAAATGGTACCACAACAACGAAATGAGCTGACTCACGTGATACTTCACGAAGAGACAGCTGCTTCCACATCGTCTGAAGCCATTGAGACTCACCCAGTCTCCGTTAGGTATTTGGGAAAGGTGTTCGTGCAACCTCAGGCAAATGCTCAACAGTTCAGAAAATGAGTTGCTTGTCTGACCTGCTGTTTTACTTGAATTTCTGCTCATCTGAATATGGTTCCTGGTTTCTAAAATGTTAACGCTATAGGAAATGAAATTTCTCACATGTTGTCCTATTTCTCAAGCACCTTATCAATATGCTCTCAACAGAGCCAAACTCACCCCAGACTCCACCTGTTCCTTGTTGTACATAAAGCTATTCTGTGCACTGCTGCAATCACACCATACCCACATTGTTAATAATTCAGGATGGGAGAACTGGCTCTGACCAAAGTTAGGGTTCTGTTTCTTCTGAATCATCAGGCAATTTACATTGACCTATCTGTCCATGATATCTTCAAAAGAGTAATTTTCATTGATGTTGACCAAATTTGGCTCATTTGGGGAGTATCAGAATATAACAAGATAAAATACTAAGTTTACCCTCTATAAAATGGTAGTTGAGCCGTTGTCAAGAAGACTAGCTTCAGGGTAGTCCTTTAGACTAGAAGTTAAGATGCCCACATTCCACATCAGAGTTCCTGGGTCCCATACCTGTTTTTAGGCTCCTGACTCCAGCTTCCTGCTAATGCAGATGCTAGAAGGTAGTGGTGATGGCTCAAGTAATCAAGTCCCCACCACCCACGTGGAAGGCCTCACTGTATTCCAGCTCCTTGCTTTGGCTTGGGACTAGCCCTGGCCATTGCAGACATTTGGGTTGGAGAATTAACCAGTGATGAAAGTTCATTTGTTTCTCTCTTTCCCCGCTTCTTTCATCTATTCCTGTATTTATCTGCCTCTAAAGTAAATGAATATATATTTTTAAAAGGGAACAAAGACTTGTTTCTGAACTATTTAGTAGATTTTATTCAAGTCTGGCATGTAAGAGGTGGCCACAGAGTTACTTGCTGGCATTGAAATTTAAAAGTCAAACATTAACTGAGCTCTTGGGATTAGCATCTCAATACAAGCAAGCCACAAACTCTTCCCACACAGAGGAAGATATATGCTATCTATTCCTGAGAATAATGGTCTAAAGATATTCTATGACAGACTCAGTCTGACAAGAACAAGGGGCACTTGGCCTCCAGAGATCCCTGAAAACTTTTCCTCCTCATGTCTCATCCCCAGGGGCCTGAACCTTTTTGATTTTGAAGTCTTCTTTGCTGTAGCCACCACTGCATCACTTTCACTCCTAAGTAAAAAATCTACAATTTAGATTTCTCTCTTTATAAACCTGTGTGGTTTTAAAGGAAAGATTTATGAGGAAGCCAGGATAACAAAGCAGCAAATACAAAAAGTGAAGAAGCATATGACTGCTATGAAAAAAAGCAGTAGATTTGGAATCCGAATTAAGGATTCAAATTCACATATTTCTTAGCCATGTGATCTTAGACACGTTATTTAACTTATCCAAGCCTCATCTTCATCTAGAAAATAAAAGTGCTAATTCTTAATTTATAGAGTTGTAAAGAGGATTAAAAGAGACTAAAATGCTTAGTACGTTCCTGGCACACAGTCAGTTCTCTGGTTCAGTAAGCATGAATCTATTGACAACATGCAATTGCCAAGAACATAAGCAAGGAAGAGTTTTACCTCACAAAGGTTTACAGACTGGTTAAGTTGCTAAGTTCGTCATCATTTTTATTGTCCTTGTCATCTAATGATCAGCCATATTTGATCAAACAATCTCTAGGTGTGACTGGATCTTCAATGTAACCCACAACACATGGGCTCCAAAGTCATCCTCAGAATGACAGAACACTCTACCTTCTCAGATTTGATGTGGGTCCCCTGACTCTTCCCATGACTTTAAGTCATTTAGCCAACTGGATGGCTGCAATGACTTACAGCCCAAGAGTCTCTTCCCTGCTTCTTACTGTCCAAATGTGTGAAGAGGGGCCAATGCACAGCAGACTGATCCACTAACTACAATGCCAGTATCCCACATAGGTACTAGGTCAAGTCCCAGCTGTACCACTGCTGGTACAGCTCTCTCCTAATACAGCTGGGAAAGCAGCAGAGGATGGTCCAAGTGTGAGATGTGGATGAAAGTCTAGGCTCCTGGCTTCAGCCTGGCCCAGCCATGGCCATCACGGCCATTTGGGGAGTAAACCGGTGGATGGAAGATCAATCTCTCTCTGTGTGTGTGTGTGTGTGTGTGTGTGTGTGTAAAACTGCATTTCAAATAAATAGATGTTTTTTTAAAAAACTATTCAATACTAGGCTACTATGATTAAAGTCATCATCTTCAGCTTTTGCTCCCAGATTCTATCTCGTCTCAGATGAACTAGCTTCCATTGGGTAGGTAGGTCTGGCAGGTGACATCTGGATACCTCATTACCATCAGCATACTTTATTTTTAACCAATCACAATTGCTCTTCACTACCTGAAGGAAAACCATGCTTTTCTTCCAATGTGAAGCTCACAGATTTTCTCTAGGCTTGCCCCAATCTAAGTTTTCCATCCTATCTGAAGAATACCATACACTTTTTGCTCATTCACAGCTGTCTTGCTCTGAGTAGAAAGGATTCAAATGATCCACTTCTAACCCTAATCTATCATCCATTCCCCCAGCACAGGCCTTTAACACCACTCAATTCTGTGATTCTCTCTGATGACTCATTATCCAGAATGCATGTATTGAAGTATCCATCTAATATCAGCTAATGAAAATTTTATGATATAAAATTCTCTAAGTACACATAAAGTGACGCAAAATAATTCCTATTGACAAAGAAGTGGTACTGAAATCATGCCACACAGTGGAAATACCTGAACTAAATGTAAGAAGAGATAAAAAATAAAAATTGACATTCTCAACATCTGAATCACTTAAGACACCCTATCACATGCCATGTAGCAACCTTATAAGATTTTTTCTTTTGTAGAGAGACTAATTTCTAAATACTCTTACAGATTTACAGAAAAAAAATCACTTTCCAGTGCTATTCCCCATCATTTAGCTACTCCATGCTCTATCACAAATGTACTCTCATTTAGCAAAGTTTCAACTTCCTTTCTTATCTACACCCTCAATGATGAAATAAGTACTCTAGGGTCCATTCCCTGGGAGGCCCCAGGGATATCACTGTGTATCATGAATAAATTTCATAGTCAAATTCTAGCTTGCTAGGAATTATTGAACAGACCCAGTTCAATGGTGTGATGGGTTGGAAGGGAAACTTAGAACTGCAGAAGTGACCAGTGTTGGGACCAGCATTGTGGCATAGCAGGTAAAGCTGCCACCTGCAACACCAGCCTCCCATATGGGCTGGAATTCAAGTTCTAGCTGCTCCACTTCCAAACCAGCTCCTTGTTAATGCACCTGGGAAAGCAGAAGATGTCCCAAAGTCCTTTGGTCCCTGCATCCACAGGGGAGACCCAGAAGCAGCTCTGGCTCCTGGTTTTGGCTTGGCCCAACCTGACCATTGTAACCATTTGGGGAGTGAACCAGTGGATGGAAGACTGATCCCCCGCCCAATTCTGCCTTTCAAATAAATCTTTAAAACCCAATAGAAATGAACAGTGTTTCCATGTGTCCACCCAGTGACTCATACATACATACTTGGTAAGTCTTCCCATCCAGTCTCATAGAAACTGTGAGACTCTATTAAAGGAACAAAAGTTTCTCTAGTTAGAGGCCTACATTGTCCTTGATTTTTCCTGAACTATATTTTTACACTGCCTGAAATAGCTAGTGTACTCATACACTGTGCATACACCTGCACAGTATTGCATGTACACGTGCAAAAGAGGCCAAAAGGAGCCATCACATAAAGATTTCACATACAGAGTACACATCTGTTAAATAAACACAAGGCAGGTTGTGATGTCAAGGGATTCAACATTGTTTGGCTGCTTCTATGAGGGGCACAGAGAATCCCCTTTAAACAGAAAGCTGCATCTCCCCAAAAGTGCTCAAAGGCAATCAAAAATCCTTTTTTCTGGGGGAGGAATAAGAGAAGACTCTGGGATACAACGGAAGTATTCCTTGTGATTCAGACAGGAAGATTCAGGGATTCTGTCGGAAGAAGCGAGATTCACACCCAAATGTTCTATACATTAGTAAATCTATTCTTCTACAGACTGATATGACAGGTGGAGACAGGAAAGGAAAAATGGCAAAGGTCTCCATGTGAGAGGGGAAAGGGAACCCGAGAGTGCATGCCACTCACCATAAGGGCCAGAGGCTCAGAGTGGAAGGTCAGTCACAGCAGCACAAGGCTGAAGCCGAAGGTCCTTCCAGAGACAGGCACCCTGGAACAATGGTCCTGCCTTAGGTGTGGTGGATGAGCCAATTCATTAACCTGAAACTGCAAGCCTAAGGCGCACCAGAAAAATAAGTCAAACAAAGACTACTAACAACCTGATCTAACTGCCGATTCTTTGAGAGCCAGAATCAGGCTGACCCATGGCCTGAGTAAATTAAGGTTTTTCAAGAATCCAGGTGGACACTGAAGAGACCTTCAGAGGTTGAAATTGCTTTTCCTGCTAATATAATTTGGAGGGAGTTTTAGTTTTAAATTATAGAATAAAAGACATGGCTCTTGTTTTATATCCCAAGCTGATGACTGACACAAATGGGTACAAAACCAGTCACAAAGAAGGAAAAGATAGAATCCCTTCAGATCCAATTTAGATAACTTGCTATCAGTTTTTTTTTTTTATCAAAAAGTGAAAAAATAGAAGTATAATGTAGTAAAAGGTGAACCTTCAAATGGGCAATTGTGGTTTATTTGCCCAATACTCAGTAACCATGGCTCCAAGTTGTCCCTGGATGCAAACTAGGAGTCATACGAATGGGAACAGTGGAATGGGTGAGTCTAGAGTAGGTATTTAATCTGATCTTACAGGCCTTAATTGGAGTACAAGGGCCCAGCAGAAGATATTAACACCCACCAGTTTGCCGATATTGCAAGTCAAACATACAAACCGAGGGTGGGCATTTAGCCTAGACGTTAAGATAGCACATGGAACACCTACATCCCATATGGATTTTCCTGGGTTCAAGTCTTGGCTCCTCTCTCAATTCTAGCTTCTTGCTAACATGTATCCTGGGAAGTGGCAGATAAAGAGTTCCTGAAGTTGGGTTCCTGCCACCCACATGGGAGACCCAGATGGAATTCACATATTCCAGCTTTAGCCTGGCCCAACCAAGGTTGCTTCAGGTATCTGGGGAATGAACCAGTGGAGGGAAGCACACTTACTCTTCTCTCTCCTTCATCACCCCACCCCAACCCCTCCTATCTCTGTGCCTCTCATATTAAAAAATAAAGAACACAAAAATCAAAGTTTCAAATGGCTTCATACTGTGTTCAGTGCTTTGAGAAAGTCATTTTATCAAGAGCTGTGGCAGGGGACATGTTTTATGAATAGTTCAACCCTTATATATTGACTTCTGAAGACAGAGTATATACATTCAATCTTTCCCTGAGCACCTCCTGTATGAAATGCCCTGTCCTAGACATAAAGGAGGATGCAGAAAGCCAAGGGAAATCATCCTTAATCAAAACAGTTCTGACACCTGGAATGTGGAAGTGACAATAATGCAAACTGAAATGGAATGATCACATACAGATGTTATGGGACTTGGACAAGGATCCCACATGATCAGGAATTAGGAACATTTTCATGGAGAAGAGGCAAGGTGATGATGGTGCTGGTGACTGTGCTGCCACTGCTTATTACCAGGTATTAACAGAGTGAAAGGTCAATTCCAGCAGTGGGAGCAATTTCATCAATGAGGGATTGGTCCCAGGGACAATAAAGCTTCAGTTAGGCTGTCCCTGAGGCTGGTAATTACCAAATGTCTAATAAATGCCAGACCCTGGGTTGGAGGCTGAGGATAGAGATAGAAGCTTCCCACCTAAGCATTCATGGTCAAGTAGAAGAAAAAAAGGTAAGCAGGAAAACAATGAAATGGGCAAGTACTGCACTACAGTAGAGCACAGGGTTAACAGCAGAGGGGTTGGCCTTGGGGCTCAGCAGTTTGAGTCAATGCCTGCAAAGCCAGCATCCCACATCAGAGTGCAGGTTTGAGTCCCAGCTGCTCTGCTTCTGATCTAGCTCCCTGCTAATGCACCCAGGAAAGCAGCAGAATATGGCTGAAGTGCTTGGGTCCCTGCCACTCATGTGGGAGACTCAGATGGAGTTTTGGGCTCCTGGCCCAGCCCCAGTCATTACAGCCATTTGGAGGGTGAACCAGCAGATGGAAGATCTCTCACTCTGCCTTTCAAACAAATAAATAAATCTTAAAAAGAGAAGTTTTATGGGAAGATTATCGATATCCACATGGGAACTGGAGTCTACAGCCTCTTTGGCACATGACTTACCCTCTCTAGCAATGGTTGCCTCATCCGTATAACAGGTTAGTGACACATTACTGGGCAGGACAAGTGAGACGGCACCTGTGAAGCACTTTTGAGGGCACCTTAAAATGTTCATGGAAAATGATTTTTTTTAAGAATGCTTATTTTGACACAAAACATTTGAAGTTCATAGACTTTTTTTTAAAAAAATATATCTGCTTCCTGAACTGAGGCATTTTCACAAGCATAATAAACTCATCTTTTAATCTCATTTTCCATGAACTTTTTGAAGTCCTTTCACAGCACAATGCTGGGTTCTAAGTTCTCAGGAACCAGTACTGTGAGGCTTTCATTCGTCGGTATTTCTCTGTCTATATAGCTGATGTCATGAACACAGGTTCTTTGAAGTAGAATTAAAAAGGAATCCACCAAGAATTTTAACATTACAAAAGTAGGGGCCTGCATTGTGGTGCAGCAGGTTAAAGCCCTCAACTAAAGCACCCGCATCCCATGTGGGCACCAATTCTAGTCTCGGCTGCTCTACTCCTGATCCAGTTCTCTGCTATGGCCTGGGATAGCAGAAGATGGCCCAAGTCCTTGGGCCCCTGTACCCACGTGGGATACCCGGAAGAAGCTCCTGGCTTCGGATCGGCGCAGCTCCAGCCATTGCGGCAATGTGAGGAGTGAACCAGGAGATGGAATATCTCTCTCTGTCTCTACTTTTCTTTGTAACTCTGTCAAATAAATAAAAATAAATCTCAAAAAGGGGGGGAAGGGGCTGGTGCTGTGGCGCAGCAGGTTAAAGCCCTGGCCTGAAGCCCCAGCATCTCATATGGGCACTGGTTCTAGTTTTGGCTGCTCCTCTTCCAATCCAGCTCTCTGATATGGCCTGGGAAAGCAGTAGAAGATGGTCCAACTGCTTGGACCCCTGCAGCCATGTGGGAGACCAGGAGGAAGCTCCTGGCTCCTGGCTTCGGATCAGCTCAGCACTGGCCATTGTGGCCATCTGGGAAGTGACCCAGCAAATGGAAGACCTCTCTCTCTGTCTCTCTCTCTCTCTGTAATTCTGTCTTTCAAATAAATAATAAAATAAATCTCTGAAAAAATTAGAAGTCATTAATACATTTTTTAAAAAGATTTATTTATGTATTTGAAATGTATAATGCCAGAGAGAGGGGGAGGGAGAGACAGACAGATCTTCCATCTGCTGGTTTACTCCTCAAAAGGCTGCAATTGCTGGGGCTGAGCCAGGCTGAAGCCAGGAACTTGATTCAGGTCTCCCACATGGGTGGCAAAGGCTCAGACATTTGGGCCATCTTCTGCTACTTTTCCCAGGCCATTAGCAGGGAGCTGGATCAGAAGTGGAGCAGACAGGACTCTAACTGGCATTCCTTTATGGGATGCTGGCATTGCAAGCAGCCACTTAACCCACAACACCAGCCCCCACTAATACATTTTTACACATTGTTTCCAAAAATGTGGCTTTGTTCCACACTTGCATAAGCAGTATCTAAAACTGCTGATCTCACCAAGCCTCAGAGCTAATACGGTCTTCAAAATTTCTGCAAATTTTATAGGTAGAAAATGATCTGTCATTGTTCAACTTCCCATCTTTGGTTAAGTGTGAGGCTAAAATTTTTTCATGTTTATTAACTACATTTTTTCCCCACATAAAATACTATTTCCATTTCAAAAATGGGGAAACTAGGGATCCTGGAGGCAGTTTGGACTTCACAAACCAGGCAACATAAAGTGTTTGGAAATTAACAAATCAATATGATCTTACATTACAATGTACATGTGCTAGGTCATTTCATATAATATTCAGGAGAAAATGACAAAAATAAACCAGATTGACACAAAGGAAAGTCTGTGGGGTTTGGGGAGCAGGAACTAATAAAAAATAAACAGCAACCTCTAAGAAGGATGAATACAGGGAACAAAATAAAGAAAAAAGACAGAGAAACTTAACTATCAGCGCCCAGTGAGGGAAGGGAAGAAGCCAGGTGTGAGCCCGGAAACTCCTTTAAACTAACATTTTCACAGCTTTTATTCTTCCCACCCCCACCTCTGTACTTAAACAAATGTGGCTTTGACTGCTCCGCATGTAGCTGCAGGACGTGGGCGAGAGGGCGGTAATAATACAGCAGAGGAGAGCAAGGGTGCGCTAATGGGCCCCCCAAAGGTGCAAAGCTCTCAAAGCCAAGATAATCCAGGAGCCCGATTCCATTAACCTAGTGGCCCTGTCTTGGTCCTGACCCAGAGGCAAAAAAGGAGAATCTGAGTAAGAAGAGCTTTTCCCTATGGATGCTGGGGCCCAAGTCTCCTTTGGAAGGCACCCTTGGGTTCTGTACACAGGAAGGCCACACAGAGAAAGTGAAGTTAAAAATAGACCCGAGAAGAGCTGTGAAACGTAGCTAACAGCTTCCTCTGCTCACCAACTTCCTATTTCCTCAACAGTAGTCACCCGGCCAAACTCTCACATGCATCCTGGCCACTGGATCTTTTCCAGTCTCTGCTGGCCCCCTCATGTTCCAGGTCAATTCCAGGCCACCTCACCTGAGCTGGGGATCTGCAGGAAGGTGTGCTGAGCTGGGGAAAAGCAAGTCAGTAAAAGGAGTAAAAGGAAGGCACAACCAGTGCGGCACTGAAGCACTTCCCACAACACCCCCAGTGCTCTGCAGAGCAAGCACCCAGGAGCAGACAGGCCCACAGCAGTGGCTGCAAGACCTCCAATGGCTAGGGTTAAAGACTGCCAGCCAAGAGAAGGAGCCACATCCCTGGTGCTTGCCCACTGCTGGCACCTGGAGAACACAGGCAACTTCACTTCAGAGTCTCAGGATTCATTATTTTCTCTCCTATGTCCCCTTCCCTGAAAAACACTGATATTAAGAAGATGTCCCAGATATTGAAGGTGCTGAGTATCTGCTGGTAGCTCTCAAGTCAGACCATGCCCTTCCTTCTTGGCCTGTCTTACTGATTGTGGTCCAATCACCAACTCTGGGGCTGGCTGAGTCAAAAATCTTCCCTGGACGTGAAGTAACACCTGTGGCTTACTTCTGCCCAATCTGTCTCCTAGTTCCAACATCTGCCCTGATTGTTTGCTACTGTTATCCCCAGACCAATAGGAAACTGATGTCAAAGGGAAGTGTGTCTCTTTCATCCATTCTGTGTTTAGTGACTTTACAGTCTGGGGTAGATTCAAGGAAGGCAAAGTTGTTGCAGAGAGGATTTGCCATGCCTCTGTGGCTCACCCTCACTCTGCTCTCTCCCTCCCCCCCACCCCCACCCCCGTCAGCCTCCTTCCCACTGAGAGTAAATGTATCTTTTAATCTTTTTTTAAAAAAGATTTATTTGAAAGGCAGAGTTACAGAGAGACAGAGAGAGAGAGATCCTCCATCCACTGATTCACCCTCCAGATAGCCACAATGGCTGGAACTGGGCCAATCCGAAGCCAGGAGCCAGGAGCTTCTTCTGAGTCTCCCATGGAGGGAGACTGAGGGGCCCCAAGGACCTGGGTCATCTTCCATTGCTTTTTCCAGGCACATTAGTAGGGACCCGGATCGGAAGTGGAGCAACCGGGTGCCCATATGGGATGCTAGTGCTGGAGGCAGTGGCTTTACCCACTACACCAAGCACTGGCCCTTTATCATTTTATTTATCTGATTGTTTTGTATGTCAAACATAACAGTTTCTCCCCACAATGAAGCTCCCCAAACTCTACTTCTACTCCAAGTAGATTTTTCCAAGATGCTTCCTTCGAAGCTTGTTTTACTCTCACTTATAGAAAACACAGTTTCCTTCAATCAGATTACATGATGGCACAAATCACATAAAATTAGAGATGCTGTAGGCTATTGTTTCCCATAGCATGGGTCATTTTCAATTTTATCTTTTAAAGTGTTTATTTACTTTTTCATCTACCTGAAAGAGAGTGACAGAGACAGAGAGAGAGAGATCTTCCATTCACTGGTTCAACTCCCAAATGTCCACAGCAGCCAGGGCTAGGCCAGGCTAAAACCAATAGCCAGAAACTCTATCGAGGTCTCACAGAGGGATGGCAGGGGAAGCACTTCAGCCATCACTTGGTGCCCTGCTGGATGCATTACCAGGAAGCTGGATTAGAAGTGGAATGACCAGGACTTAGACTGGCACCCTGATATGGGATGTGGGTGCCCCAAGTGGTACCTTACTGTGCCACAACAACTGCCACTATAGTTAGGTCTTTCTTATAACCTGGATTAGGTGGTGACATGTCATTTTTTTCTAGGTATGATCACTATTTTCTGAAATTCTGGTAAATATATATATTTTACCATTTTAACCATTTTGAAATGTGCAGTGGCATTAAATATATCCACTATGCTATGCTTTGCTGTCTATCCACAGGACTACAGTACAACTCTGTACCTGCTCAACCATAATTCCTCATGTTCCCCCACCTCAGGCCCTGAAAACCACCATTATAATTTCCGTTTCCAAGATTTTGACTACTCTAGGTTAGGTGTGATTATCTTTAAGAGGAGGGTGGGTAGGACACCAGAACCTTAGATGCAAACTTTTCATTACTACAATTCTAAGAATATCATACTTGGCGACTGGCATGGCACCTTCAAAAGCCAGCCAGAACTGAAGCCAGACCTAGGAATGGATGGAGCCTATGGCCCCTGTTCTGGCAGGATTAGCCCTTTGGGTTCTGACCCATCAGGAAGTCCACAGAAGGCCCAGGGACTCTCACAGGCCTCGGCACAGCTGCTGTTTACTCACTGGCATGGTAGCAGCACAGTCTTCCCTTGTTATATGTGGGGCATGGGTTCTAGATTACCCATGGGTATCAAAATCTGCAAATGCTCTGGTTCCTTACAGAAAAGGGAATAGTGTTTGCATATAATTACAGGATCCTCCTGAGGACTTTAAGGTCTAGATTACCTATATCTAATACCATGTAAATGCTTATATAAATAGCTATTATACTATGTTGTTTAGGGAATAATGAAAATAGAAAAAAGGTATCGGTACAAAGGGGTGGGTATTTGGTACAGTGGTTAAGACATCCCTTGGGACAGCTACACCCCAGATCGAAGTGCCCGAGTTCGAGTCCTCACTCTGTTCCTTTTTTTTTTTTTTTTTTTTTGACAGGCAGAGTGGACAGTGAGAGAGAGAGAGAGAGAAAGGTCTTCCTTTGCCATTGGTTCACCCTCCAGTGGCTGCCGCGGCTGGCGCACTGCAGCCGATGCACCGCGCTGATCCAATGGCAGGAGCCAGGTACTTATCCTGGTCTCCCATGGGGTGCAGGGCCCAAGTACTTGGGCCATCCTCCATTGCACTCCCTGGCCACAGCAGAGAGCTGGCCTGGAAGAGGGGCAACCGGGACAGAATCCGGCGCCCTGACCGGGACTAGAACCCGGTGTGCCGGCACCGCTAGGTGGAGGATCAGCCTATTGAGCCGCGGTGCCGGCCCTCACTCTGTCCCTGATTCTTCTGATTCCAGCTTCTTGTTAATGCACACCTTAAGAAGAGATGGCTCCAGTAGCTGGGTCCCTGCCACCTCTGTGTGAGACCTACATTGAGTTCCTAGCTCCCAGCTTTGGCCTGGCCCAGTCTCTGATGTTGCAGACATTTAGGGAGTAAACCAATGGATGGGCACTCCATCATTGTCTCTATCTCTGTCTCTTAGATAAAAAGAATTTAAGTCTGCACATTTTCAGACATTTTTAAAATGTATTTTTAAAATGTGGAAGACAGACAGACAGACACACAAACACACACAAAGAGAGGGAGAGCAGGAGAGCGGGAGAGCTAGAGAGACACACCTGGTGGTTTACTTTCCAAATGCCCAAAACAGCCAGAGATAGGTCAGACCAAAACTTGGAGGCAGGAACTCAATGTAGGTCTCCCTAGTAGGTGGCAGGGACCCAATTACCTGAGCCAGTTCTTGCTGCTTCTCAGAGTCCACATTAGCAGATCGCAATCAAGAATGGAGCTGAAACTCAAACCCTAACACTCCAATATGAGATGTAGGAGTCCCAACCAGGGACTTACCTGCTAGACCACAGCAGCCACCTAAAAATTATTTTTAATCCACAGCTGATTGAGTCTGTGGATACAGAACTCAAGGATGTAGAGGGCTGACTATAGTTCTATATTTTAGCAACCACACAAGCACACAGGTGCTGCCCATATGTACTTTAGTTCAGTGGCTCATCAGGAATGAGTTTACTTGATCCCTTTTATTTGGCTGGAAATACTGCTCCATCTCTCACTAATCGGCCCTGTTGTTAAATCACCTGCAATCTGTTATTTTAAGAACTTCTGCCCTTTACTTGATCATTCACTCTTGGTTTTATTTTTCAGTACAAGACAAGTGCTCTGAGAATTTTTGGTTTCCTTGAAACCAATTCATTTTTTAAAAAAAGATTTATGTATTAATTTGAAAGGCATATGAAAAGGCAGCAGGGAGAGGAAGGGTGAGATCTTCCAGCCACTGCTTTACTCCCCAAATGGCTACAACATCCAGGTCTGGACCAGGCCAAAGCCTAGAGCCAGGAACTCCATCCGGGTCTCCCATATGGGTGGCAGGGGCCCAAGAACTTCAGCAAGTTTATTCTGTCTTCCTAGATACATTAGCTGGAAGCTTGATCCAAAGCAGAGTAGCTGGGACTTGAACAGGCACTTGGATATGGGGTGCCAGCCTTGTAAGAAACAGCTTAACCCACTGTGCCATAATGACAGCCTCTACTCTCTACTTTTCTAACTTTTTATTTAACATCCAAAAGAACTGATGTCACTGTATTAAGATAATTCTCTCTGTAGGAATTCATTTCTCAGTCACCGGGTTTTCTCAGTTGGAAAAATAATGACCTAGAACAGTGCTGTATCTTTAGCTAATTAGATGCTGCCAATCCTGGCCTAGATAGTTCAAAGGTAACACAAAACTGAAATTAGCCAAGTAAAACCCAAGTACATGGACAGTGGAAAGTACAGTCTTTATTCATCTATAGTCTGAATTCTTATTTACCAGAGAGCTACTCGTTTTAAGTCCAGTATCCTCATTTCTGTAAGCAACTTCTCTGAGTTCTAGCCAGTATTTCATGAAGTTGCAGCCAGAGAAAAATTATTCACCCTGATTTACCCTCCCAAACATTACAGAATGTTATTTATGTGGCCTTCAAGCAGGTGCCATATCCATCCCTAGCCATGGCTTCATTTCAACAAGGAAGAGCAGATGCATTATTTTCCAAAATTCCTTTAAAAACAACCTTGTATGTGCCAGGAGTATTAGGAACATTAATGACTGTAGTTGGCAATTAAGGAGTGGCTGGAGAATAGCAGGAAGGGAAGGTACAGAATCCAGGTTTGGGGTGAGCATTGGGCCTAGGAGTTAAGCCATTGGCTAAGACGCCTGCATTGTCAGAATACCTGAGTTCAATAGATGCCTCTGGCTCCTGACTCCAGCCTCCCACCAATGAAGACCCTGGGAGGCAGCAGTTGATGGTTCAGGGTCTCTGCCATCCAGGTGAAAGACCTGAATTTAGTTCTAGATTCCCATCTTTGGCCCAGCCCAGTTCTAGTCATTGCAATAATTTGCATGTGAACCACTGGGTGGTAGCACTCCTATTCTCTCTCTCCCTCTCTCTCTCTCATTCCCTCCCTCCCTCCCTCCCTATGCGTGTGTGTGTGTGTGTGTGTATGTGTGTCTGTATGTATTTCTATGTCTCAGCAGATAGATTTTTAAAAAGAACCCAGTTCTATGAAGGGCCAAAGTGTTAACAAAGAACAGAGCTTATAATACTAGATGGCAGGAGTATTTGTAGAGGAAAAAGCCAAAAGTCAAGAGTCAGAGATAATCTAAGAACAAATATGTTTGCAGAGCTAAGTAATATGATATTATTCATAGAGATAAGTGGATCCTTTTCAGGGCCCAGAGAACACATTGGAAGGGCAGGTTTTACCACAAAACATGAGACATTTGCATAGGTAAGAGGTATGATGGGGCCGGCGCCGCAGCTCACTAGGCTAATCCTCCGCCTTGCGGCACCAGCACACTGGATTCTAGTCCCAGTCGGGGCGCCGGATTCTGTCCTGGTTGCCCCTCTTCCAGGCCAGCTCTCTGCTGTGGCCCGGGAGTGCAGTGGAGGATGGCCCAAGTCCTTGGGCCCTGCACCCGCATGAGAGACCAGGAGAAGCACCTGGCTCCTGGCTTTGGATCAGCGTGGTGCGCCAACTGCAGCGCGCCGGCCGTGGCAGCCATTGGAGGGTGAACCAATGGCAAAGGAAGACCTCTCTCTCTCTCTCTCACTGTCTACTCTGCTGTCAAAAAAAAAAAAGAGGTATGATGGATGAAACTTGCATAAAATAAGGAAAAATATCATGGAGGCAATATTATATACATAGTATGAATCTATATTTGATTTTTCTTAGGAAAGAATATTTTCTGATAGAAAATTTAAGCTGGACACTCAATGAAGACCCTTGTGCAGTTCTTCTGGAAAATACAGCAAACTATTGTAGGGGGAGATCCTTGGTAGGTAACCAAAGGATCCTTGCCGAAGCCCTATTTTATGCAGCACCTTAACTGACAGCTCAGGGAAGAATATTTTGACTAATTTTAGAAATATGCGGTTGATAACCTGGTAAGAATAGAGTCAAATTTCAAAGATATGTGAGTAGACTAGAAAGATGAGACAAACCCAGGGAAATAATATTGAATTGGACTAAATGTAAAACCAACCACAAAGGGAGGAGCTGGTTTACTTTGGAGGTTAGAGAACTGTAATATTGAGAAGTCAGGCTACCAAAGAGTTAATGTGGTCTCAAGCTGCTTTCACAGAAAAGTGATGTAACAAATAAGCATTATGATCAGTCTACTGTGTTCAACAGGTAACAGAACACGCTGATAAATTGATCATTCGTACCTTGATCAAGTTTGTACCATGAAATATCTGAAAATCAATTCATTTGAGAACGAGCTAAAGAAATTTAGGCTGCCAGGGGTAAAGAGAAAACTCAGTGACTGCCTAAAAAATTTAAAAAAGAGAGAGAGACCTGGAGGCACTCTCACGCTTCTCTCTCACGCTCCAGAGAGAAGCATATGACCCCCAGCCCAAATGATAGAGCACCATAAATTCTGTCTCAATGTATAGAATATCTCTCACAGTTAACAGAATTCCCTTGACCATCCAAGTGAGTTCTCTGCCACATAAAATGTCCTAAGAGTCATAAGGACACTTGTCAGATATTTCTACACTGGATAAGAAGTTGAACTCAATGACCTTCAAGGTTCTTCTAAATTCTGTTAACACTGCTATTTATGTAGTAAAATACAAACAAACTGCATCGGGTCTGTCAGTGTAACATAAATGCAAGGTAATTATATATACACAGCTCCATCACAGGGTATATGTTATTACTCAAGACACACTTCAGCTCTTGTGTGTCTGGAGATCAATTATGTCAACAAGGTTATGTGCTGGACTTCACACTAGTGAGGTTGAACGTAAAACAGAATCAAAATCCAACCAAGTTGATGAAATAGGCTTCATTTTTTCCATAAATAGAAAGCCTAGGTCAGTTAGCAGAGCTGTCTAGTGAAGGAAACAGGCTACAGAGAAAAATGAAGAGTTTTAAGTCCTCCTGCCTATGTGGGTCACATAGGATAAAGTAGGGGAAGAACACAAACACACACACACTCGCAAATGTGCAAGCACTCCTGGTAACAGCCAGACCAGGCTTCTGTGACTCCCAACACTTCCAAGAAGCTTGTAGACAAGACTTCCTCTTCTGCATGCAGCTAATCTCTGCCACTGAGGCTAAGAATGATATTATTATTCTGCTCCTCTCAAGGGATAGATTTGTCAGATTTTAAGATAAGATTTTTGTCTTTGAGTTGAGACTACAGTAAAATAAAGAATTCTAGAATATCTCCCAGCTCTTCTGGTTTTAAGACTGATGACTCAGCATGGTTCCTTTTCTGACAATAACATAATGAGGCTCATTTCTTGCAGATTTGGAGAAAAGAACTCTCACCACTTGATCCTACTGCTTTGCACATCAGTCCTGAGCTGCCTTTCACTTTGGTGAAGCAAACATTGGAAGGTTCTTTTTCTAGAGCTGGATCACCCACATATTTTTATCTCCCCACCATACTCTTCAGCTCACCTGCTTCTCTGCTGAAGGTCAACACCGCAGCTGAGCAGTGGCCCAGGGAATCTGAAGGTAAGATACAGCAACAGTCTACCATCTGGGCTCTGGAGATGGAGAAAATGGATTTGGGCAGTCTTCAGGTGAACAGCAGACACTCTCAAAGTGCCTGGAGCTCTCCCACATGTAGAGAATAGCAAAGATTTGATTCAAGCCTACTGTCATTCCAAAAAGAAAAACATTTTCCAAGACTGAATGAGCAATTTATATAAAAACTCTATTAGTATAAAACACTATAATTTGAATACTCATTACCAAATTTAAATGATATAAAGACTAAATACTTTCATAATATGCTAGCTACCAAAAGTCAGCGAAAGTATCACTTTACTCAATGCCTTTACTGAAAAGTCAGGTCACTTCCACATCTCAGTTATCAAGGGGCAGGATACTGAAAAGACAGGTCTCCTATACCAGAGATAAAGAGAGTAAGTAAGAGTGTGATCGCATGCACAGCATCTGCTCTGTGCGTACAGGCAACAGGATTCCCTATTTAATGAGTTACAGGTATTCTACTGATCTCCAAAATATGGGACAAGAGGATTACTGACAGGAATGGATCTTCAGAAAAGAACAGACAGTAGGGTGAAACTCAGCCCTTTGTTCCAAGCAATAGGCAGTTAGGTGGGTGTTAACAGAGGAATATTTCAAAGGCTAAAACACACCTATAATAAGGACACCACCACCTAGGCACAAGAATCTGGGGCACATGGACAAAGGGAGCTGCCTGAAGTCTGAATACACAGGGAAATTAATGACAGGCTCTAGGCTCTCCCATGGGACAAGAATATGTTTCACTGTAATTACACAAAATGATCAGAGGAAAGGAGTGAAACGAAATTATTCAAAGAAACCAAGAAGCCCATTCCAAACAGTAAAACTCTAAGATCTACCTGCTGGACAGACATCCTGTGGATTAGCTCAGGAAGTAGGCGAGCCTGAGCTGGAGGAGTCAATGTTTTCAGGGTTTTACACCTTTATAGGTACAGGGAAGGCAGAAATAAAAGTACACCTAACACAGAACACCTCCCTTTGTGTCACAGCTAGCTATATAGATGCCTCTTTTCTAAATAGGAAGCTTCCTAAAGATAGGAGAAGCTTGGAGTAGTGACTAAAATATAGTAAGCACTTAAACACTTTTTAAATGAACACAATAGCTCAATTTGAATTCTTCCAATGAGAAAGACTGAATGGACTAACGTCCCCATCAATGGTCACCCCATAAATATTCACTTCTTTGCAATGTGACTTTGCAGTTCTTCCCATTAAGAAAAATAGTCTCTTTCTGTATGCTTTGGACTAAGCTGGCCTATGACTCATTTTGGCCATTGTGATATGGCAAAAGTGTCACTGTGTCAACTCCAAGCTTAGGCCTCAAGAAGCTTTGCACATTTCTGCCTTCTTTCTTGGAAACCTGCCATGATATGAGAATAAGCCCAGGTTATCCTGTTCGAGGATGAGAGATCATGTGTCAAAGAACCCAGATGCCCCAACTAAGTTTATCATGGACCTGCCTATAACCAGCTGGCATTCAAACATAAGAGAACCAAATCATGATGACCAAACATGTGTACTGGATCCAAAGCTGACCACAGAAGCAGGAGTGAGTTCAAAAGAGATCAGTACTGTCCAGGTGACTCTTCTCACTACACAAAATAAATAGCTGCTGCATTAGGCCACTAAGTTGTGTCTAGATTATCCAATATTAGCAAATTGACATACCCTGTTCAATATTGCTTCATGTTCTTTGTTACTGACTTAACTTTTTGTGATCTTTTTTGGTTTTTAATAATTTAATTTAAAAGGCTAAAATAATCCTTATCATTAATTCAATAATATATCCATATGTGCCCTTTCTCTATTCCCTCCACTTCTTACTATTTTAAGTCCTTGCCCCTAATCAATAAAGTCCTCGCCCCTACTCAATAAAGTCCTCATTTATTTCTCAGATTTTCAACTAAAACCAGTCCCTTGCTGATTCCATGGTATCTGTTAATTTAACCACAACTGTATAGTACATAAGAGTTATCATCATAAAACATATGGGTAGTTATGTCAGTCAGTCCCTCCTCAAAAAGTTTAAGCCTCTCATATCAGGCACAGAAAATGTGCGAACTGCTCATGAAGCCAATCATCTCATAATTTTGCCCAAACATCCTGATGTCCAGTCTGGTCTCACACCACAATTCCTACAGGCCTTATGCCCCAGCCACGCCAGCCTGCTTCTACCACTCAAGCATGTCTTCTACTTACCATGTTTTTGTTCAAGTTGTACTTGTAATTTTACAGCAACCAAAATCCTATTCAAAGTCACCCACTCGAAGGACCTATGCTAATCTTCCACAACATGTCATATAAAATATATAAAACTAACAAGATCAACAATACTGATCAAGCAAATACTATGAGCTAGCATCATATTATACACTCTCTATGCAGTATCTTTTAATCGTCATAACAATCCTATGACAGTTATGATTACTATTTTCCACATGCTATAGACAAGCAAAATGAGACTAAAAAGGTTAACCAATCTATTGTCAAACATGAGGGTATTTCAAAATGTTTGTGGAAATGGAATTATAAAGTAAGTTTTAATATAAAAATATTTGAAATCCAAGCATATAAGAGATCTTCAAAAAAGTCATGGAAATTGTGAATTCCAAAAATACTATCCATGAATTTCAAATTATTTTCTGCCACAATAAACATGAAATTTTTGAAGTATTCTCATACCCACCAAGAGTTAAAATTCAATTGTAAGCCGGCGCTGCGGCTCAATAGGCTAATCCTCCGCCTGCGGCATCAGCACATCAGGTTCTAGTCCCGGTCGGGGCACCGGATTCTGTCCTGGTTGCCCCTCTTCCAGGCCAGCTCTCTGTTGTGGCCTGGGAGTGCAGTGGAGGATGGCCCAAGTCCTTGGGCCCTGCAACTGCATGGGAGACCAGGAGAAGCACCTGGCTCCTGCCTTTGGATCAGCGCGGTGCGCTGGCCACAGTGCGCTGGCTGTGGCAGCCATTAGAGGGTGAACCAATGGAAAAGGAAGACCTTTCTCTCTGTCTGTCTACTCTGCCTGTCAAAAAAAAAAAAATTCAATTGTAGAACTTCAGGGTGCAATATACCATGCAGCATCAGGATTTCATCTGAACTCCCCATATTTATGTAAAAAAAAAATAAAGTAAAAGCTCCAAGTAGTTAAATGACTTGTCCAGGGTTACAGAATCATCAGCAGGACTGGATCATGAATCACAATATTTTGAGTTCTCCAATGCCGTGCTCATTTTCTGCTGCCCAGGAAAACGTACTTACTAACCAATCTCTCCAGCAGAGATCGAGAGTTTTGCATTTGCCCATGTTTTTCCAGTAACAATGCCTAAACTGAACTAAGCAAGTGAATTCCATTTTCTCTCACTGCTATAATCACCCTGAGCTATTTAGCAAGGTTCCAGGACTAGAGAGAGAAATTAAATCTAAAACAAAATTAAAATATCTTGGAGATTAATTCGATTCAAATGTCAGAAAAAGTCTACCCAGTGACCCTGTTGATATAAACTTGAACTAAATTTTACATATTTGTGTTCAACATATGTAGCATTGGTGGCTTCATCACGCCAATCTCATCCTCTCTTACCTAACTGCCTCTCAGAGAGTGCCACACTTGCCTTTCAAGAGCTGCACTCTTGGGGTTAAGCCACTGCCTGTGGTGCTGGCCTCCCAGTGCCAGTTTGAATCCTGGCTGCTCCACGTCTGGTTCGGCTCCCTGCTAATGCACCTGGGAAGCAGCGGAAGATGGCCCAAGAATCTGGGCTCCTGCCACTTATGTGGGAGACCCAGATGGTGTTCTAGGTTTCTGGCTTCAGCCTGGTCCAGCCTTGGCCACTGCAGTCACTTAGGAACCAATGGATAGAAGATCTCCCCCATCTCTCTTATCTCTATCATCTCTATCATCTTTCCCTGTCTCTGTGACTTCGTAGTCCCTAGTGCTGGTGGACAGGCATAAACACATAGGAAAAGCAGGCCTGTAATTGGTCTATGGGACAAATACAGGATTGGTGAACCAGGAATGGACCAGATTTTCTCACAACTTTCAGGACTGGGGAAAAAAACTGCAAAGAAAAACCACCCTGGTGGAATACACACCCAGGTGAACCATGTCAGCTTGGAAACGGCTCTTTCAGTAACTCAAAGAGAAACCGACACAGCTTGTTTAGCTGCTGTGACTGTTGTCCATTCCCTTTCTTTGCCAATGCAGGCTGCGCAGTGGGTGGGGGCAGCCACAGAGAGCAGCAGGGGCTGTGGAGGGAGCAGGAGAAAGCGTCTATTCAAGAGTGCTTAGTCCTCCCAGTTTGAGACTCTCCACAAAAGACAGACAACAAATGCAGCCTTCTAAGGAGAAAAGAAAATGTGCAGAGGGATTCACTTCCTGCGAGGAAACTTTGATAGACAGCTCTCACCTGTGGCTTTCAGTTCATCCCCTACCTCCCTAAACTCTGCTTCATGGAAAGAGGGTTTTTTCTACGTTTTTCCCCCTTAAGACCAATAGAAATGGGTAACTGGATGAACCGCAGAGTCAGGCCTAACCCAGGCCAAGACAAGTACTGCTTAATACTTTTTGCAAAAACTTTCTCCAGTTTATGAGGAGTCCCTGTGTAACAGGAGAACTTCAGGTGAATTCCTGAGCTCTTCGGCCATTCATTGCACATCACACATATCATGACCAGAAAGTGTGGATTCTATTTTACATAATCCAGGAGACAGGAAAACAATGGCCAGGAAGACAAGTCTTTGCTGCTGCCAATGCTCTTAAGTGGAAAAAGAGGGATTCAAACTCAAGGCATCTCCCTTCCAGAAACACCTGCACTGCTTCAGACATTCTTTCCTCAAATCCCAACCTAACCAAGCAACCGCTTCCCTCTCAGCCCCCTCCCACTATGCAGTATCATAGCTTGTTGGCACCTCTGCCAAAGGACAGGCAGTGCCAGAGAAACGAACCACAAGTAATCATCAATTCAGCTAAAAAAAATCTCATAGGGCAAAATGCAAGAAATATGAGTGTTCATAACATTTCCAAATTATCCAATGATGTCATATATCCTATTAGCCTCATTTAGGCCCATAACTGAGACTCATAACTCCAACACATGTAATAATAAATCACCATCAAGTTTTAAGATACAATTTATGCTAGTAGGAGTGTTGGAGCTCGGAAAATAATAACCCAAAGTCCGACACTTCAACTCGCAGAGTACTTTCAACTGAAAGATCTTGGAAAGACCTCAGAAGCCAGATTTGTTCCTGACCTTCTGCCTTGATTTTTCTCCTAATCCCCTCTCCTCTCTCCCACAAGTCAGGCCACAGAAACCAAGAATTCTTCCCTAAGGTGGGTCCTAGAAACTAGAACCTTATTCCCCTAAAGCTAGCCAAAAAAAAAAAAAAAAAAAAAAAACCCAGAGATATTACTCCAACTTTCCCCCCACCTTTCTACGTAAAAGAGCCATAAATTCTCTCACCTCAACTTGTTTGATAGTAACTCACAGGGTTCTCATTCCCCACCCTGTAAGGAAGGATGGCTAAACAGAGAAGCCACGAAGAATCTGAACCCACAGGCCTTGCTCTACATTAATTCAGATCTTTTTGTCCAATCGCATTTCTATTCTTCATCAAATCTAAGCATGAAAACAGTTGTCCCTGGATCTTTGGGTCTTTATTCTGAAGGTACCTATGTCACATAGAACATTAATGAAATAAACGTGTTATGCTTTTCTCTTCTTGAACTGTCTAGTGTTGTCAGTGTTAGTCCTGATCATTATTGATGGAACAAGGACATAAGCTTCAGCCAGTTTAGTTCTTGCCTGAAAGTAAATCAAATCCCCCAATGAATTCCATTACCCTGCATTCTTTCAAGAGACCTGTTCAGTCTCACACCTTATACTTTCCCCTCTCCATCTTCTGCATTCTTTTCAAGGTTTGTAAGCCTACAAAAACCTGAAAATCTTGTATGAAGAAACTCACCTCTGACTACTGCTCCCCACCCCACTCCAGATCCTCAGCCTACCCTAAGATATATAAGGCCCAGCCCCTAGGGGACTGTGCCCTCTGCCACGTGTTCAGTCTGTGTGCACACTGGCAGTTGGCCACCCACCTCTGCAAATTTATTTTTTGTGAATAAATTCATTCTGGCTGTGCATTCATATCCTGTCTTCTCTCTGTTCTGTGTCCCTTTTCCTTATAATTATAAGTAGGGAAAGGTATGCATACTTCCCCACCCATATAGGAGCAATCTTTCAGAAATCCCACATTTCTAAGAATAAAGATCTCAACTTTTTTTTTAATTTATTTGACAAATAGAGTTAGATAGTGAGAGAGAAGAGAGACAGAAAGGTCTTCCTTGCGCTGGTTCACCCCCCAAATGGCCGCCACAGCCAGCACACTGTGCCGATCTGAAGCCAGGAGCCAGGTGCTTCCTCCCAGTCTCCCATGCGGGTGCAGGTCCCAAGCACTTGGGCCATCCTCCACTGCCCTCCCAAGCCACAGCAGAGAGCTGGACAGGAAGAGGAGCAAATGGGACTAGAACCCGGTGCCCATATAGGATGCTGGCGTCACTGGTGGAGGATTAACCAAGTGAGCCATGGTGCCAGCCCAGACCTCAACTTCTTTATCTCATGGATTAGGTTAGTGAGTACCCAATCAACAAATCACATTTCAAAAATTAACTCTTAAGTTAACCACTTAGAAATCCCATTTATCCAATTTAATAAATGATGATTGCAACTTCATGTCAGCACACAAATACCAACGTAACTCAAATATACTAGGAATTCTCTGGGTAGCCACAGGCCTCCCTGGGTCCAGTGGAACCCCCCTTTGAATGTTAAATCCTTTTGGTTCCAGGGTCCTGACATCTCAGAACCAAGAGAGGAGGAGAGGTGGAGGTATGAGGCTCCATCAGAGTAGTTTCTGTGGCAGCTGGAAGGAGGATCAGATGGGGAGGGTGGGATCTGTAATATTTCTTCCAAAGTAAGGCAGATAGCAGAGGAAATGAGATGGTGTGTGATGAAGCTTTCCACTTTGTTCCTAAGAAAAAATGTTGAATTTAGGGGAAAGAAATGGATTCCTGGAATATTAGAGAGGGCATGATAGTGTTCAGAGAATGAACTAACTTTTTAGCAAATGTAACCATTAAAATAATAACAGGTTCTCTCATTTCCATGGATTATAACCTTTATATACTGTTTGGAAAAATGAAATCTAAAATCTCGGCATATGGGTAGGCATTTGGCACAGGGATGAACACACAGCTCTGTATGCCAGTGTTCCATATCAGAGTGCCGAGTTCCAAGTCCTGTCTCTACTCGATTGCAGCTTCCTGCTAAAGTGTACTCTGGGAGGAAGCAGTGTCGGCTCACGTACTTTGGGTCCCTGCCATCCATGTGGAAGACCAGGATTGAGTTCCTGACTCCCGGCTTCAGGCTAGTCCATCCCTGGCTGTTACAGGCATTTGGGGAGTAAACCAGCAGATGGAAGATTTTTTTTCTGTCTCTTTCTCTGTGTTTCTGCCTTTCAAATACAATGAAATTTTTTTTAATTAAAACATAGGCATAAAGAATTTCTCCAATATATTGAACATTCACCAAGCATTTGCTGGAACTATAAAAGTTTTGCTTTTAAGGAAACCCTAAAGGTCATATACCCCAACACCTTTGTTTTTAAACATGAGATCTCCAAGAAAAAGGAAAATGAAATGATTTCCAGTAACTTAGCCATGGAAATCCCCCGGGAGTGACCCACTAGGAACATCATTTCATGTGTATCTTACATAAACTTTGGATTTTCTTTGAGGAACCTTTAATTTCCCTGTGCTGAGGCCTCCCCTGCGTTAACCCCTGAGAGTTAACCCCTGCTCCCAGACAGAGCGGTGGTGTTTCCTAGGGAAGGCATTAATAGTGCAGCCGGAGCTTCTCCCTTTGAACTTGCAGCTATCTTCGCTGCCAAAGACCCATTTCCCTTTTATCCAAGGAAGGCTACCTCTGGCCCTGAACATCAGGGCATGCAGTACTCACAGCCTCCAAGCAAGCAAAAGACAAAACTAGCAACAGAGCAATAACCTGCAAATGTCGAACTCCTTTAATTTGCTGACCGTTGATTAATGGCTTATCTGCACTTTCCAACTCATCCCCAGCTAAACCTCTGGAGTGTCTTGCCAAGGCTTCTTTAAAAGTCCCAACTTTTTCCTTCCTAAACACATTAAAAAACCTCATTAAACAAGACAGAATGTTTTTAAAACAGTCAAATAGTGTTTTATCCATAGCCTTGGGTGTCAAAGGTTATAAACTCTTACATTCAACAATGGCCTCTAATAGGACCCATGTCATGGTATCAGAATGACACGAAAAATCACTGACAACAGTGCAATCATGGTCTCCCATTACCAATCCAGAACAAAAGTGTTATAACTGCAGAAGGATGTGACCCTAAGACAAGTGCATGTGCCACCCTCACTATGGCCAAAGTTTTTAAAGACGGCTCAAATAAAGCAGCTAGATGAGGGGTAAGGGTGCTAAGGGTGCCTGAGGATCCTTGGCTTCCTTCCATCCCCCAAGCTAATCTTCATCAAAGCCCCATAAGACCCTAAAATGTAGACTATTTGGTGGCAAATATCTTACTGAATGACAAAGATCAGTTTTGTTTTGTTTTTTTTTTTTTTGGCTGCTGTTGTTTTCGTGTTTTAGTGGCTCTTAATATTTGGGGAAGTTGCCTAACCAGTTAGCTTTGGTTTCTTCCATTATAAATGGATAAAACTCTGCTCTTATATGAAGACTGTTGGGAGGATTAAATGGCTTAGGGTTATGCATTAAAATTTGGCAAAGCAATGAGTATAAGTAGGTGTTCAAGAAATGTTTGTAGTTTTCTAAAAAAAAAAAAAAATTTGATTAAATAGGATGTTCTTCAGCATTCCCCACCACCAATGGTATCGATAGGAATGACTTTACTAGGATCATCATCCAAAGATTTATTTATTTGAAAGGCAGAGTTACAGAGAGGTGAAGGGGGGGAGAGGGAGACAGAGAGAGAGAGAGGTCATCCATCTGCTGGGTCACTCCCTAGATGACTGCAATGGCCGGAGCTGTGCCGATCCAAAGCCAGGAACCAGTAGCTTCTTCTGGGTCTTACACATGCGTGCAGGGACCCAAGGACTTGGGCCATCTTCCACTGCTTTCCCGGACCATAGCAGGGAGTTGGATGGAAGGGAAGCAGCTGGGACTCGAACCAGCACCCATATGGGATGCCAGCACTGCAGGTGGCAGCCTTACTCCCTACACCACAGTACCTGCTCCTGAAAAGCAATCTTTTGTTTCCCCAGCATCCTCTTCCCCTCTTTCGTTCATGGAGTTTCTGATGCAATGCATTTAGGTGCACAACTGCTCTTGAATAAAATGCAGAAAGGCCCCAGAACACATGACCACAGAGCTTCTTTTTGCTCAGCATGAGTTTAATGCATGGTCACACTGTCATCACTCTCCCTACAGAGCCTCAATTCTTGACATAGCATCTGGGACAGGTGTTTCCTTGAAGAATTCTATCCAGTTTTCTCAAGTTTTAGGAAACTGGAGGATGCAAAGTACTGTCCTGTCAAGGCCTGAATCCGTCTTCAACTCTCCTGGCCTTCACCTGCCTGTTCATTACAGTCCCTTCATGGAAAACCTCTCATTTCCAGCCTGTAAGGCCTGTAGTCTCTGTCACATCACTGCAGGGACCCAGCCCTGAGCAGCAGCCCCCTCTATTCAGCGACTTTTGACTTTAGACCCTCTTGTACCCTCTCATCTCCTGCAGTGCTGGTCCCTCAGGCCTCGTTGTCGGGCTTATCCTGGGGTCTTTCCAATTGGATTCATCTCTGTCTGAGCTCACAATCTCTGCTTTTCTGGAATATATACACATTTAATAACAGCAAACTGAAAGCCTTTAATTTTTTAAGACACTGTTCCTGAAGTCCACTTAATCCAGATGAAATTTTTGTTCCCCCTTTTGAGAGATTTAAATAGATATTTTCAATTTAAAAACAGCACAAGAGGCATGCAGAGGTCTCAGATTTTCCATAGCTGTTGGAGTAATTGCATTTTATAGCAGTCATCTCTCATGAATCCTCTATGGAGAATCCTTTCTTTTCCATTGTTTTTGGAGGGTCAGGGATAATGCCCATTGGTGCTGGGCAGTGATTTTATAACATACAACGAGTCTTCCAAAAGTTCAAGGAAAATTCATATTATTAAAAAATATAATGCATGGACTGCCAAAAAATTTGCACCAAGATAAGACTATCTTTTAATTCTATGTAATCACAAAGTTCTTGAAGTACCCCCATCCATAGTAGGAACTGTGGATCTAAAGGAGATGGCAGCCCTCATTCTTGAAGGCATTCGAGTGAAATTAGGATACAGGCCAGGGCTGAAAGCAGGATGTTAGGTGGGCACTGTGGCACGCGCAAGACCGAGGTTGAATTAAGGACCCAGAGAGCAGGACCAAAAGTGAGAGGCAGAGCCAGGCCAGTGCTGGTGTTCCAGAGGCAGTGACAAGGCTGGCGCCCTGCCCTGGAGCTGGGACACCAGCCTCAGGAGGACACTCAGGCCAGCGCTTGCCCTCAACACAAAGGAGAGGAGAAGGTGGCTCAGGGTGCCTTTTGGGTGGCCCTTATTGTTTCAGCACAGGTCATAATAGAATAGCTCTAAAGAAAAAAAAAAAAAAACACAGGGAGAATTAGGGGCTTAAACAGAAAGCATGCCATCTCTTGTGAAAGATTCACATAATAGAGCTACTCTATTATGACCTGTGCTGAAACAATAAGGGCCACCTTTTTAACGACAAAAAGCGTCATAAGATTGCACCATGGATGACACTTTGCACTCCATTTCTTGATGGGCTGCCTCGCATTTTCTTACCATTTTATGACTTAACCATAAGCAAATCACCCTCTCTTAGCTCCTTCATTTCTTCAACAGCCTGATGAAGTAGGAATTTTTAGCTCTCATGTAGAAAAAACTGAGGCTTGGAGTACTGAGGGACTTGCCCAAGGCTGTAGGCCAGCAGGTGTCAGAGTCAGGATTAAACCATGAACTCAGACTCAACATCCAGTGCTCTTTTAGTGGGCCTTCAGCTGCCTGAGGCCAGTATCTCACTTCTTAAAGGGCCAATGTCCTTGAACCCACACAGACCCATGGAGGTCATTACCTAGCCAGTCAGCCCTGGAACCAACACTTGGACATGTCTTGAATATTTGAGGTGGGGGATGGTCTCAGTAAAAGTCAACTCTCATTAGAAATGGAGGAACTTCTTGAAGGAGAAGTTATCTTAAGGCAAAAGGAATCAAATAAGTTCAATCTATTAACAAAGCTCAAGTCCTGGGATTGGAGGAGTGATTTAGCAGACACTATGATGGCGATTACTTAAACCTCTCTCCAGTCTGGCAGGTGGATCCTCAGGGAACAAGAAGGGAAAGACTGTAAGTAAAGAGTAAAGGAACTTTTTAATTAAAATCTTTCCAAGGGGAGCAGCATTGTGGCACAGTGTGTTAAGCCACTGTCGACAACACCAGCATCCCATATCACAGCCCTAGTTCCGCTTCTGATTCAGCTGTCTTGCCTATGACCCTGGGAAGACATTGGAGAATGGTGCAGGTACATAAGATCCTGCCATGCATGTGGGAGACCTAGATGTAATTTCTGGCCCCTGGGTTTGGTTGGGCCCAGCCCTGGTCATTGTGGCTATTTAGGCAGCGAACCAGCAGATATATGGAAAATAGATCTTTCTTTCTTTCTAACTGTCTTTCGAATAAATAAATAAATCTTTAAAAAAAAAACACTCTCCAAGATGTTATACCTTGAGCATCTAACTTTAGTGACCATGCATAACCATCTGGTGATAGGAATCTTTCTTGCACAGACCTCAGCACAGTGCCTTGGCACTGTGATGGCACCAGTACATTCAAGGAAGGTGATTAGCAGGCAGCCATATATCCTGAGAGAGACTTTGACTTCAGTGGGGGAAGGGAGCAGGGTCTGAAAGAAGTCCCAATTAGAGGCAGAGTCCTTGACACCCGCACCTAACAGAGAAGGTAGTGCCTAGTACAATGAAAACAGCAGCAAATGGCAGTGGGACCAAGGAACAACCAGGACACCCGCAGGACGAAAACCATTCTCAGCAGCAGTTGCATCAGAGCTGCTTGTGAACCTGTAACATACCTTCCCCAGGACCCCCCAAAGCGCATCAGGCAAGGACGACTTTGTGAGGGACTGCGGTCTTAAGTGAGTAGGAGGAAGCAAGAATCAATGAGATTTGGACTGTTCCTGTATCGTGCATTCACAAAACGGGAGGCTGGGGGATACTGGTGCCACACGTAATATACCTAAGTGCATCTGTGATGCCTGGAATCCAGGCTAATCCCACGCTGGACCCGAATATGATGGATAAAATTACACAACTCACAAATCCTTAGTCCTCAAGAAAGTTGCAGGATGTGCTTATCCTACAACTGTTTAGCACCCTCCCTCTGGTTTCTGAACAGAATGAACTTGAACACTAATGACGGAGCCAAATGCAATGCTGCTTTCCTTGCATTCTTTTTTGGCCTTCACTTCCACATTTGGACCCTCTCTTTGCCAGTTCCCAAGGGGTTCCTGTAACCTCCCTTCAGTACCTCTCCTCACCGACAACCACAGGTTGGATGAGCCCTTCTTGGCCTTGGCTCTTCCAGCTGTTTCTCTGGTTTGCCCCGTATCTAAACACTATACTCCAAGAGGGACTCTGCAGACTTAGTGATTTTGCTCAGAAGCTGAGCCAAGTTACGGCTTCCAACCAGGATTTGGACAAGGTAGAAATGGGAGGAAGAAAGGTTTTTAATTCTTTCAAAATCTATGTCCTCAATTCTTTAACGGAAGTGGATAAAAGTTAAGGCAAAGGATAGAAGAGTTGACACACTTCTACGTTCCTGAAAAAAGACCACCTCCGTTTCCATGGCAACAGGCCAGTGGCCATCTCCGCAGTGTGAGATCCATTTCAGCGTATGTGCAAAAGCATCTCCCTCCTAAATTAAATGCTCACCTAGATGAGCTACTGCCAGAATACACTATCAGCCCTCAGTTAATTCCTTCATTGTGACACTCTGCTACCTTCCTACCAAAAAGCCCCAAGGGGTCACAAAGATTCAGTGGCATCCAAAAGAAAAGAAAATATTTTGACATCAGTACATTTCCAGCAAGAAATCCATCTACAATTGCCTGACAGAGATACCATTTTTCTCACGAAGTTGTTCAAGACAATTGAGTAATCAGAAGAAATGAGTCTAAAAATAAATAATGTTAGCCTTGGAGTGGGAGGATAAAACTTAGCAAAATGCTGGCAAGTGCTTCTAGACTTGCCAAGCCTCGGAATACACAATGCCCTTTCTGTTCAGCCATGACAATCTAATTCAGGCTTTATCCTCCCAGGAGGTGATCTCTGGGTCCAGATGGACACCACACTACCTCGTCTTCCTGGGCACTGAAGCCAGACTGCACTGCAGGTATGTGCTGCAATTGAGTACCACTTCTCCATAGCTAACTAGCCTGGCCAGGAAGAGAGCTGCCCCATGCATCAAGCCAGCTTCTGGGATGGCTGGGTAGGGCACCTGAGCCCTAGGATTCCTTGGACAACTCCTGTGCTCCTGGACATGAAGGAACAATCAGAGACCAGTTCTGCTCCTTCACTAGAATGTAGAATGACTGCAGCACATAATCACGACGTGATCAGAAGCAAATGAAAGATGGCTAAAAGGAACAAAAGTGTTTAGTAAAATGGTGTTTCCATCTATATTAATCAAAGGAAAGAAATTAGTGGACACTATGCTAAATGAGGTAGCAATGTAATAAGAGAGGAAAATTTATCCTATCAAGATAGCATTGTGGCGTAACTGGTTAAGCTGCTGTCTGCAATGCAGGCATCCCATTCGGGTGCCAATTCGAATCCCGGCTGCTCCACTTTTGATCCAACAGCACAAGATGGCTCAAGTCACCCATGTGGGAGACCTGGAAGAAGCTACTGGTTCCTGGTTGTGGCTTGGCCCATACCTGGTCATTTTGCCACTTCGGGAGTAAACCAGCAGATGGAAGCTCTCTCTCCATCTCTCTCCATATCTTTCTCTCTAACTCTACCTTTCAAATAAAAGAAATAAATCTTTTTAAGAAAGATAGCAAAATGACATAGGGCAAGTTAGGTTTAAGAGGGCAGTATGGCCATTAAACATAGGTTAGATCTAGAAAAGAAAGTCAGCCAGCCCCATGATTCTTCCACTTCCATCAGTGAAGGCATTTCAAAAAATGTGTGGAGGGGTCCACGTGTGGTATACTCGGTAAAGCTGCTGCTTGCAATGCTGGTATCCCATATGGGTGCCAGTTCTTGTCCTGGCTACTCCACTTCTGATCCAGCTCCCTGCTAATGTACCTGGGAAAGTATTGGAGAATGGCCCAAGCACTTGGGCTCCTTCATCCATGTCAGAGACCCAGAAGAAGCTCCTGGCTTTGGACCTGCAAAGCTCTGACTATTGGGGCCATTTGGCGAGTGAACCATGAGATGGAATTACTCTATCTATCCCTCTCTAACTCTTTTTTTTAAGATTTATTTATTTATTCAAAAGGCAAACTGTGTGGAGGGGCCAACATTGTGTGTAGAGGGTAAATCTCACATGGGCACCAGTTTGTGCCCTAGCTACTCCACTTTTTTTTTTTTAAAGATTTATTTACTTATTTATTTGAAAGAGGGGGAGAGGGGAGAGGGGAGAGGGGAGAGGGGAGAAGAGGGGAGAGGTCTTCCATCTGCTGGTTTACTCTCCAATTGGCCACAATTGCTGGAGCTGCACCGATCTGAAGCCAGGAGCCAGGAGCTTCTTTCATGTCTCCTGTGCAGGTGCAGGGGCCCAAAGGCTTGAGCCATTTTCTACTGCTTTCCCAGGCCATAGCAGAGAGCTGGATTGGAAGTGGAGCAGCTGGGTCTCAAACTGGCAGCCATATGGGATGCCAATGCTTCAGGCCAGGGCATTAACCTGCTGTGCCACAGCACCGGACCTGTACCACTTCCAATCCAGCTCCCTGCTAATGGCCTGGGGAAAGCAGTGGAAGATGCCCCAAGTGTTTGGGCCCCTGCCACTCATGTGAGAGACTCCGAAGAAGCTCCTGCCTTTGGCCTGGCACAGCCTTGATTGTTGGAGCTATTTGAGGAGGGATCCAGTGGAAAATCTCCCTGTGTTTCTCCAACTCTCTCTCTCTCTCTAGATCTGATTTTCAGATCAATCTTTAAAAAAAAGTTGGTGGAAAAAAACAGAATTTAAAGATATGTTGGTAGATTTTTGAATGTGAGCCATTCTAACTAGGGTGAGATGAAACCTCATTGTGGTTTTGATTTGCATTTCCCTGATTGCTAGTGATCTTGAACATTTTTTCATGTGTCTGTTGGCCATTTGGATTTCCCCTTTTGAAAAAGGTCTATTGAGGTCCTTGGCCCATCTCTTAAGTGGGTTGTTTGTTTTGATGTTGTCTTGATTTCTTTGCAGATTCTGGTTATCAACCCTGTCACCTAGACACACCCCAGACATCCCACTTCCTATAGCCCTCACCCTGGGGGCTAGGATTCCAACACTTGTTTTTTGGGGGAGACACAAACATGCAGACTACAGCAGATACCACCCCTTGTACGTATGCTAAAATGAAAGTGAAATGTAGACACAGCAATTCCCATCTGGAAAGGCAATGATTATTGTTTTCCTCGCAGGGTAACCGTTTGGGGACATCCTAGTGGTTCCCAGAATATTGGTAGAACTTGTTTAGCCTTTTCCTATAGGTCTGGTTTTATGTAAACGTGCAGAAAGCTATAGATTTTGAGTAAAGTAACAACCAGTTTGTCTCCAATTCCTTACAGGAGTAAAAGCTATGAAATAAGCCGACTACAATAAGGGTTTTATAATTCACAACACAGGAGAGATGTCCTGATTTAATGAGTATAAAACTCCATTAACAGTTTTTTTTTTTTTTAATCTTTGACAGGCAGAGTGGACAGTGAGAGAGAGAGAGAGAGAGAGAGAGAGAGAGAGACAAAGAGAAAGGTCTTACTTTTGCCATTGGTTCACCCTCCAATAGCCACTGCGGCCGGCGCGTTGAGGCCGGCACATCGTGCTGATCGGAAACCAGGAGCCAGGTGCTTCTCCTGGTCTCCCATGCGGGTGCAGGGCCCAAGCATTTGGGCCATCCTCCACTGCACT
Organism: Oryctolagus cuniculus; assembly: GCF_964237555.1. Taxonomy (NCBI): domain Eukaryota; kingdom Metazoa; phylum Chordata; class Mammalia; order Lagomorpha; family Leporidae; genus Oryctolagus; species Oryctolagus cuniculus. The sequence goes on from NC_091440.1 coordinate 111,544,238, forward strand.
CCCTGGCCACAGCAGAGAGCTGGCCTGGCAGAGGGGTAACTGGGACAGAATCCAGCACCCCGACCGGGACTAGAACCCGGTGTGCCAGCGCAGCAAGGTGGAGGATTAGCCTATTGAGCCGCGGCGCCAGCCATCCATTAACAGGTTTTACATGATCTTTTGAAACATTATCACATAATGATAAGAAAGGCTCAATGGTTCTCCCACATAAAACGCTAGCCAGATTGACACCCTCCTATGACACTTTCTGTCCTCTCCGACTTCCCGCTATTTTACTGCAGGGATATCCCAACAATAGTTGATTCCATCATTACACAGGCTGCCTCTGGTCACTAGGAGCCTCCCAACCTAGTCAGTCACACCCACTTCTAGTTCTAAGTCACAGCTGTGATTCAAAAGGTCTGATCTGGAACCTAACATTCTGCCTTTCTAACAAGGTCCTGCTGCCAGTTCTCACAATTATATATATACACATATATATCCCAATAACATAATAAAGCAATAGTTATCATATTCCAAGTGTAATGTATATGAATATTTATAATACATAATACTATATGTATATTATTAATTTGAAAGAAAGATACAGGCAACAAATAGAGATCTCCTACGATTCACTGTCTGTATGCCTGCAACAGCCAGCCTGTGCCAGGCCAAAGCTGGGAGGCCAGAACTCAATTCTTGTTTCTCATATGGGTGGCATGGACCCATGTACTTGAGCCATCACCACTGCCTTCCAGGATACACATTAGCAGGAAGCCAGAATCAGAAGTGAGGCTGAGACTCAAACCAGGCATTCTGATGTAGGATGCAGACATCCCAAGCGACATGTTAACTGCTGCCCCAGATGCCCACCCAGAGATCAGATTTTGAATCACAAAACTCCAGGCTGTATTTCAAGATCAAGTATACTCAACCCATTAACACTGTTCCTTCATCCTTCCCCTTCCTTGATAAGCTCTTTATTAAAATGTTTAATAAAGATAACTTTTGTGCATTTATTTAAAGGTGAATTGATGGCTGTAAAGTTGTGGAAAATAGCAAATGGTGACATTCAATCACTAAGGAAAAATAAAAACCATCAGTTTTGTGATGCTGCATAATACACAGTCCTATTTGGATGTACATGTTTCGGTCCCACAACTCACCAGCTAATTAACCTTACAAAACCACCTAATCAGCTGGCGGTAGAGTTTTCTTTTGTAAACTGAGGACAATGAGCTCATACCCAAGTCTCACATGACTGCTATCTGTTCAGCCTCCTCTCTCATATAAGAGAAGGAATGATACACCCTGTATCCTTTCCATCAAAACAGGGAGTTTGGCCTAGCGCTTTACCCTCTCCAGAGTTCAAGTGATTTTTGATAAAATGCTTGTTGTCTTTCATTCCTATCCTTAGATAAGCAGTACATCAAGGAACATTTCTACAGGGGAAAAAAACCAAGCCAGATGACAATAGGTACATCCTCCTGAAAACCTCTGTCCCCATGGTTTGCCATTCCAGTGTTAAAGACCCCTTGTATTTAACAAGGTCCCTCCATTCCCTGTGATGCCTTTTTTCCATCCATCTCAAAATCTTTCTCACAATTACCTGGAGCTCAATAAATATGCATTGGAAGACTGAATTAGTAATATCAGGGCTTGACAGTTGTTAAATCCAAGAAAACTTCGCCCAGATTGGGAGCTGGGGCTAGAATCTGTTGTCTTTCTTCCCTCTGTGAACAACTTCATTAACTTGCTCATCACATCCTTGGGAAGCTGTTTGTGAGGCCGTTATACTGCACCTTGAAAGCCTCTGTTGTGGCCATAGGGGCTGGTGTTTTGCACAGATGTTAAAACATGACTTGAGACACCTATAACCCATATCAGAGTGCCTGGGTTCAAGTCCTTACCCTGCTTCTAATTCTAGCTTCCTGCTAATGCACACCCTAGAAGGCAGCAGGTGACAGCTCAAGTATGTAGGTTCCCATCACCCATGTGGGAGACCCAGGTTGAGTTTTTCAGGCTCCTGGCTTCAGCCCTAGCTATTGTGAGCATTTGCAGAGTGAATTAGAAGATGAAAGATCTCTGTCTCTCTCTGCCCCTATGTCTATCTTCCTGTCTTTCAAATCAATGAAAATGAAGAAATAAAAAGTAGCCATCTATGTAATTGGTACCAATTAGCTCTTCCTACTCCAGGCCCCCACCTAGGACCTAAGACTATCTATGACTAAAAACATTCATCTCTGAGGGTGACAGGGTTCCTGGTCTCCTTTGCTCTGGCCTTACACTGTGCTCACACTTCCAGTGGTTGTGGATCCAGCACCAAATCCACTCAGGCTGAGTTCAAATGCTCTCAGATTGAGGACACCTGAAAGATTGCTAAACTGAGAGCTCAGGGCCACACCCCAAAGTTCTCTTGCCCACCGTCTTGTTCTCCAGGTGCTGTTCCTGTTGCAGCCACAGACAAGATTAACAAGAAGGGTATATTTAAACTTCCAAGAGAGGCTGCTGTGCCATTATGGGTCTATTTAAAAATCCTCTGGGCAGCTGCAGTACATAATAACAAATCAGCAGGAGGGAGGGAGTGAAGGGAAGAGAGGGAAGGGGGTGGTGGTCAGGAGCCTTGGGATTGTTTCTGTGAAAAACTGACTGTCTAAAGATGGTAGGGGGTGCAGGAGAGTTAAAGACCCTGCCTGGGGTGAGAGTGAGGGGAGTGTGTGCATTCCGGCAGTGTGCTAAGCAGGGGTAGGGAGGGAACTTAAGATCCTGATGTGAAAATCAGCCAGACCCAAGACCTCGCTGCTGTCTAGAAGATGTCATAGCTCCGTGGAACTGTCTCCCAGGGGACCCTAGTGACCAATACAAGCCATCCGTGCAGCGATGATAAAGGATCACCACAGAACAAAAAGCAGCTCCCTTAAACTCAACCAACCCATGCCATTGTGCTCCTCAACTCAGCATCCAATAATTCCGCCAGAGGGAGACTCAAGTCCTGTTCCCCTGAGGAACACTTCCTATTGTAACCTGGGAACCCGATGGTTTATTCTGGACTTGGAGTCCCCACAGCAGTGTCTGTGGTCCTGGTGAGGTCTGCAGCCTCCCAGCTTTCTCCCAGGGCAGTTGGACAGCTCCTGCGGTGTATCACAATGGTCACCCAGCTGCACAGCACCATCGTATGCACTTTCATCTCCCAGCCCCATCTGCCCTTCTAGTTTTGTTAACCTTAGTTTAACTCCTATTATCCAAACTCCCATTTTTATCTCCCTTTGCTGAAGTTGCTTTACCTCTTCTGATTTTTCTTCATATACACGTTTACTCATGTTTAGTTATTGACTATTTGCTTATTTAAATTTCCACTGATTATCTAAACTACTATGTTCTATAACCACCCCTTGGGGCTTCCCTAGAATATTAACATTTCTGAATTCACAAGAACAGAAATTCAAGATGAAATGAGCATTGTGTCTCTGTGAAGCATATTATTAAAATGAAAAAAGAATAATGATTCATGATCCAATTAGTGTTACATTTGTAGATGACCAAGCTGGTTATCACAGATTAAAACATTTACCATGAACATAAGTCACAAGACTTGGATGCTCCAATAAACTGAACAAGTTCACCTTCTATTGCATAGACATTTTAAATGCCATGCCTTATCTGATATAAATATGTAAATAAATTATGTTGGTGATGTAAGATGTAAGGTCTATTATGTTATTCACCTCAAAGAACATAATCTTGGAGATAAGCAAATGTTAACAGTTTAGAGGAGTTAGAATAAATCCGCCAAGGGCTTTATTTTCTTTTTTTTCCCTGCTTGAATGACTAGTAAGTGACAGATTTATAAAACTGTCTCTGTCAAAGGACCAAAGGCAAGCAATATGTACAATTTGTAATAAACCAAAACCTGCTATACCAATTATACTTGTTTTTTTTTTTTACTTACTTAAAAAGGCATGGTGATAAAGAAACAAAGAGAGAAGAGAGGAGAGAGGAGAGAGGAGAGAGATATTGATTGATTGATTGATTGATTGATTCCATTTGCTGGTTCACTCTCCAAATGCCCACTACTGTCGCAGCTGGATCAGGCCAAAAGCAGGAGCCAGGAACTCCATCTGGTGGCAGCAGCCCAAGTACTTAGATCAGCATCTGCTACCTCCCAGGTGCCCGAATAGGCTCCTGGATTGGAAGTAGAGGTGGGACCCAATCCCAGGCATTCTGATATTGACTGCGGATGTACCAAGCACCAGCTTAACCTGCTGTGCCACAACACCCACCTCTTAACATATAATTTTTGATTTGTAAACATGAATTTAAACTTAGGTTGTATGTCATAAGAATGGCAAATATTTAAATTTTAACTAAAAAGTGATCCCTGTTAAATATAAGAGTGGGAATAAGAGAGGGAAGAGATGTACAATTTGGGACATGCTCAATCGGATTTGCCCAAATGGTGGAGTTAGAAACGTGCCAGGGGATTCCAATACAATCCCTTCAAGGTGGCATATACCAATGCCATCTCACTAGTCCAAGTGATCAATTTCAGTATTGATCACACTGATAGGTTTAAGAGTCAAAGGGATCGCACAAACAAGACTAGTGTCTGCTAATACTAACTGATAGAATCAAAAAGGGAGAGAATGATCCAACATGGGAAGCGGGATACACAGCAGACTCATAGAATGACAGATATCCTAAATAGCACTCTGGCCTCAGAATCAGCCCTTAAGGCATTCTGATCTGGCTGAAGAGCCCATGAGAGTATTTCAGGCATGGAAAGCCAAGACACTCTGGGGAAAAAAAAAGAGGACCTAAATGAAAGATCTCTGAGAGTGATATCCCAGTGGAAAGAACGGGGCCATCAAAGAAGGAGGTACCTTTCTCTGAAGGGAGGAGGGAACTTCCACTTTGAATAAGACCCTGTCAGAATAAGATCGAAGTCGGTGAACTCAAAGGCTTCCATAGCCTTGGCAACTCATGACTAGAGCCTAGGGAGATTACTGATGCCATAAACAAGAGTGTCAAATTGTTAAGTCAACAACAGGAGTCACTGTGTACTTACTCCTCATGTGGGATCTGTCCTTAATGTGTTGTCCAATGTGAAGTAATGCTATAACTAGTACTGAAACAGTATTTTACACTCTGTGTTTCTGTATGGGTGCAAACTGATGAAATCTTTACTTAATATATACTGAATCGATCTTCTGTATATAAAGATAATTGAAAATGACTCTTGATGTGAATGGAATGGGAGAGGGAGTGGGAGATGGGAGGGGTGAGAGTGGGAGGGAAATTATAGTGGGGGGGGAGCCAATGTAATCCATAAACTGTACTTTGGAAATTTATATTTACTAAATAAAAGTTAAAAAAATCAATAAAAAGAAAAAAAATTCTGTAACAACAAATTAAAATGAATATGCCATATATATAAACAGAGAAAGAGAGAAGAGAGAGAGAGAAGAGAGGGGAAAGAGAGAATAATAAAGATGCAGAGAGGCAGAGAGACAGATACCTGGGTCCCACTGAAGGGGTTTCATTGAGAGTATCTGGGGCAAGGCATGTGTATTTGAATTTTTAAAGGTCCAAAGTTCATTGGTATTCTCATTAATAAAGCAATAGAATACGGGGTTTAAAATTCTCAGATTTGGGCTATTAATAATCCATGCCAAAAATCTCAAAACACCAAAATAAAATAAAAAAAGAAAAAAATGGCAGATATTCATTGAGTACATTATATGGAATATAGTTTGGTAATATTTGCATAATATATTGACTATATAAGTCAATCTGCCACATGTTCAGATCACAATTTGTGATCCCTATATCAAAAATCTTTAAATGGCAACAGGTGATTAGCCTAGCTATTAACATGCCCATGTTCCATAGCAAAGTACCTTGATTTGATCTTTGACCCCAGCTGCCTGCTAATACAGACCATGGGAGGTACTGGTGATGGCTCACATGACTGGGTGCCTGTCACCCATGTGGGAACCCTAGAGTGAGTTCCAAACTTCTGGCATTGACTCCTATCTAGACTTGGCCATTGTGGGCATTTGGGAAGTGACCAGTGGATAGGAGCTCTTTATCTCTCTGCTTCTCAAATAACTTTCTTAAAATCTATAAATTGGGGGCTGGCGCTGTGGCGTAGTGGGTAAAGATGCCACCTGCAGTGCCAGCATCCCATATGGGCACCGGTTCGAATCCCAGGTGCTACACTTCCAATTCAGCTCTCTGCTATGGCCTGGGAAAGCAGTCAAAGATGGCCCAAGTCCTTGGGCCCCTGCACCCATGTGGGAGACCCAGAAGAAGCTCCTGGCTTCGGATTGGAACAGCTCTGGCTGTTGTGGCCAATTGGGGGAGTGAACCAGTGGATGGAAGACCTCTCTCTCTCCTCTCTCCTCTGTGTAACTCTTTCTAGTAAAATAAATAAATCTTTTAAAAATCTATACATTGTTTATATCTAGTATTAATGTTCTTCCTTCTTTGTATTCCCATAACTTTCCTTATACATATGGGAAGCTCAGAAAATTAGACTTTCAAAGAGAAAGACCAAGAAGCCAAGGGAGTGCTTTGGAGATGTCCTAAAGCACTGGGTTCAACCTCCTGAGACTGTGGAGACAGAGAACCAGTCCTGCAGAAGTGGCTCCAACACCCACTGTGAGAGCATTCTTGGCCAAATGAAAATAATCTTCTCACTAATAAATACAACAAGGACCCATTCCATGCCAAAGAATGCATTCTGGGGGCAGTGACCATTGAAGAAACCAGACAGAACAATTCCAAGATGTCCAATGGAAAAAATCTTCAGAAAAGAAATGTAACCCAGTGTTAGGCTGTCCCTCATTCAGTCTCTATCTGAACTGTGGCTGACCACTCAGAACATTACCAGGACTTCTGGCTCCCTTCAGAAGCACTATCTTACAAGTCACTCATCTTTTACTCTGGTCCCTGGGGACTCCTCTGAGCACTGTACACGTGGCTTAGACAAGACCCATCACCTACTTTCCATAGACCTCACTAAGTGCAGGTGAGCAGATAGGGAATGCTCACTTTTGTTCACCCATCCTTCCAGTTGGTACCCACCCATTCACACTTAGTCCTTACTTTGTGCTGGGTGATCAAGATACAATAATAAAAAAAAAATCTTACCATAAGGAGTTTGAAGCCTAGCCAAAGAAACAAAACACAGCACAGCACAGCAAAGAGTAATTCTTGACTAAGGAACAACAGGCAAACAGACAAGGGGGAAAAATGTCCATTTGAAAGCACCTACCAGAATAAAGACAATTCAGAAAAGCAAAATAAAAAATCAAATAGCAGCCATCGCCACAGCTCACTTGGCTAATCTGCTGCCTGCGTCGCCAGCACACCGGGTTCTAGTCCCTGTTGGGGCGCCGGATTCTGTCCTGGTTGCTCCTCTTCCAGTCCAGCTCTCTGCTGTGGCCCGGAGGGGCAGTGGAGGATGGCCCAAGTGCTTGGGCCCTGCACCCGCATGGGAGACCAGGAGGAAGCACCTGGCTCCTGGCTTCGGATCAGCGCGGTGTGCCGGCTGCAGCAGCGCTGGCCATAGTGGCCATTTCAGGGTGAACCAATGGAAAAGGAAGACCTTTCTCTCTGTCTCTCTCTCTCTCTCTCTAACTCTGCCTGTCAAAAAAAAAAAAAAGTCAAATAGCTACTGAACATATTTTAAAAAGCCAACCTCACTAATAAGTCAACTGAATAGAAGTTTAAGCAATAACATTCTGTCTTAAGTACGCAAAGATTTTCTTCACAAAGATTTTATCACAAAGAGGGAGAGAAGAGGATCTCCCACATAAGAATGATGAACAGTCAGGCTAGCTCAAAATTTCTGGAAATCTAAGTTGATCATGTATATTCAAGGCCATAAAATGTTGAGACAATTTGACCAAGCAAGTCTACTTCTACAGATTTGTGTTAAAGAAATCATTGAAAACAGATAAAAAGGTAGGTCTTTAAGAATATCCATTATTGTATTATTTGTAAAATCCTCCAGTTTTTAAAATACAAAAAACAATAGGAATTAGTTAAATTGCAGAATTTTATGCAGCCATTAGAAATGATGTAGAACGACTTTTACGGGAAAGGATAAGCAATGTATAGCGATAAACAGAAAAGCATGGATACCAACAATATGTGCAGTATGACCTCATTTTTATTTGATATTACACATTGAAAGATGTTTTGAGTGCTAACTACTATCTGGTGAGATGATGTCTGGGTTTTTTCCTTCTAGCTTTTCAGATAGATAAATAGATAGATGGATAGATAGATATAGATGGATGCTGCTTCTCTGGTAACAAGGAACATGATTAAGGTTATAGTTAATTTTAAAAGAAAATAAAATGCCCGTCATGGGCCAGGTACTGGGCTGGGCTCCATGCATATAGCATCACTACTATTCATAGTCCTGCTAAGGATTACTGAGATTAAGTGATTTGCATCATCCTGACAACTAATAAACAGAGCAGAGATTCCAATCCATGTTTCAAAAACCCAGTTCTCCTCCCCTTCTGGTTAGTCCACAATACTTACTCCCTAGAGTTATATTTTGAAAATTTACTGATTTATGCATTTATTTCCTTATTTAAATTATTTGAAAGACGGAGGAAGAAAATATGAGCGCCTATCCATGGGTTCACTCCCCAAATGCCACAAGAACCAGGGCTGTGTCAGGCTGAAGCCAGGAGCCTGGAAACCAATCTGAGTTACCCACATAGATGGCAGGGACCATACTTGAGCCATAACCTGCTGCTTCCCATGGTGTGCATTGGTAGGAAACTAGTGTCGGGTACAGAGCTGAGACTTGGACCCAGGCATATGATATGAAATATGGGAGTCCCAGGTAGCATCTTAACTGCTGCACCAAATGTCTGCCCCTAGAGTTAGAGTTTTTAAATCTATTTTACTATGATGTTTTAGAAACATTTTCCATGTATGCCAAACCAAAATATTTTTAAACCAATGTAGGGGGCCAATGCTGTGGTATAGCGGGTAAAGCTGCACCAACATCCCATATGGGCACCAATTCGAGTCCTGGCTTCTCCACTTCCGATCCAGCTTTCTGTTATGGCCTGGGAAAGCAGTGGAAGATGGCCCAAGTCCTTGGGCTCCTGTACCCATGTAGGAGACCTGGAAGAAGCTCCTAGCTCCTGGCTTCAGATCAGCACATCTTGGGCCGTTGCAGCCAACTGGGGAGTGAACCAGTGGATGGAAGACCTACCTCCATCCCTCTCCCTCTAACTCTGACTTTCAAGTAAATAAATAAATCTTTTTAAAAATTAAAAAAAAAGCACAACACACTCTAAAAGTAATTTCAAATGTTCCTGGAATTATGGAATTTAAAAACAAGTTTATTTTTCTGGGAAAAAAAAAAAAAAAACCAAAACCTTGAATCCATGCATACAAGAGGTCTTCAAAGATTTCATGGAAAATGTGTATTATGAAGCCACTAAACATGAATTTCTATATTTTTTCTATCAAAATAAATATGTGTTTAAATGCCATTTTCCATAAACTTTCTAAAGTACTGTTGTATAAGAAAATCTAGGAGATTGTGAATAGGCATAAAAATACTTTCAAAAGCCTTCTTTCACTTTATAGCTGAGCACACAGCAAACACCATCAGCCCTGCGGAGAGAGAGGAAAAGGTCAGGACCCAGGGAAGGCGAAGCAAAGACAAACTCCAGCAGAAACAGTGACCCACACGGGGATGCCCACTGCTGAGCCCAAGGCAGCCCACAAAGGCCTTTGCCCTTCGGCCTGGGAACCTGCAGGCATGTTCCTCCCAAGCAGCCGCTGGATGTCCCTGCACTTCTATTTAAGGTACAGTCCAGGGAATCACGCTGTGCTCAGTGTGAGTTGTCACCTTGTTAAGTGCTCCACTCATTATTTACCCATTGCCAGCTCTCTCCAAACCTGCCCAATTATGTCGTGTGGCTGATAGACGCATGGCTGTGTGGTCAAGGATGAACCTGTCAAACTTCCACATCTTCTCTCTGATCCCTTCTCTTTCTGTTAGCAAATCTTTTCGATGCTGCATGCATCGTCCATGGCCTGTTTGTTGTTTTTTTCTCCCACCTACACTGACATTTCATTAAGTTGGTTTTTCACACTTGGCTCTGTTCCACACGCCAGGAAGATTGGTGCCTCGTTAGTATTTTAAGTTGTTATTCCTATAATTTTTCCTCTTATAATCCTTAGGATTCTCAACAATCTCACTTATTTTGTAGTCCTTGATTCTACATTTGTTCAACACAAATACAAAAGCTGGACATCTTCATTCTGGAAAATTATGACACTTTTCATAGTGGGTCAGGCCAGGTCCTCCACTTACCCTGCCCTCCCCTTTGCCCTTGGTCTTGCCCCCTGGAAATCCACAGAATTCAAACACCATGTCCTCAGTGTGCTTTCGTTGGTTCTACTAATTAAAACTTCCCCTGAATTTATCTGTAACACTTAGTTTTATAGCTCCTGCAGTGTTTCCCATAGAGATTTATATTATATACACTAGTTTATGTCTTGGTTCCACCAATAAATTCTGAAATCCGTGAAGTCTAGAAGACTGTTTTGTAGCAATAAAGCCTTTCTGATTATTTAACAAATATTTTTCAATGAAAAATGGACCCAGTCAAGTTTCTCCAAGGTCCCGGTTCGGACAGTGGGTTTACTGTGCACAGTAGTGTTCCTTACTGGGCTGAACCTGAATCCATGGACTTCCTGGGCACTGATCTGACCCTCTGTGAATGCAACGCACCCACACACACACACACACACAGAGACTTGCTGCTTTACTATTAACTTTAATCTGGCCTGACCTTGATTTAGTTTCCCCTATGTATATTTTATTTAGGAATCAATTTATTTTAAGTATTTATTTTTTTGCAAAATCACTGATGAATGACTCTTCGGTGAGGCAGATCAGTATTGTCATCCCTATTTTACAGTTAAGACACTGAAGCTCAGAAAGATTCAATGACTCACCAAGGGTCCAAGACAGAGTCTAGAGTAAACCTACAGCCACATAGCTACTTGCTGGCAGAACAACCCATCGCACCACTTTTCCATCAGAAACCAGGGTTTGTACAGGGTAAGGTGAATGATAATCCCAGCACCTCGACAAGGTTGGAGGTGCAAAACCAAAAGGTCAAAGCTCAAATACTGTAGTTATCCCAAACTACAAGAGCAGGTTTTTTTTTTTTTCCTTAAAGGCAATGTTTTCCACTGCTAACAGCAGCACCAGAGAAAGGGAGGTGCTGGAATCCCCATGATGAGGTGTTTATTTTTCTAAAGAATGCAGGCTATGATCATTTATATTATTAAAAACCTAAAAATATTCAGTTCAAATTTTTAAAAATTTTAATTGACAAAAATGTATACACTTATGGTGTGCAACATGGTGCTGTGCTATATGTATACAACGCAGAATTCTAACTCAAGCTAATTAACAAATACATTACCTCACATTCTTAGGGGTTTTGTATATGTGAACATTTAAAACCCACTTACTCTCTTAGCTATTTTCAGTTGTGTAATACATTGTTATTATCTCAGTCACCATGTTGTACTCCTCTCCTGAGCTTATTCTCACAGTCTAATTGAAATTCTGCATCCTCGGACCAATAGTTCCGCAATACCCCTAACCCCAGCCCCTGGTAACCACCATACTATTCTCTCCTTCTGTGAGTTCAAGAGTTTCAGATCGCACACATCAGTGAAATGACACAGCATGTATCTTTCTGTGCCTGGATTATCCCACATGGCTCTCCAGGTTCATCCATGTTTTCACAAATGACAGGATTTCCTTCCTTTTTAAAGGCTGAATAGTACTCCACTATATATATATAAATTCTCCTTACCCATTCATCCACTGATAGACACTTAGGATGCTTACATTAACTTGGCTATTGTGAACAAGGCTGAAATGAACATGGCTATACAGCTATCAACAACAACATGCTCACTTCATTTTCCCTGGATATGTAGTGGTTAGATTGCTGAATGGTAATTCTTTTTCTTTCAGTTTTTAATTTTTGAGGAATCTGCATACTATTGTCCATAATGGCTATACTAATTTATGTTCCTGCCAACGGTCCAAGGATTTCCTCTCTTCCACATCCTCACCAACACTTAATACCTCTTGTTTCTTTGGAAACAGTCACTCTAACAGATGTGAAGCACTATCTCATTGTGGCTTTTACATTTCCCTGAAGATTAAGCATGCTGAGCATTTTTTCATGTGTCTGTTGGTCATTTGTTTATATTCTTTTGAGAAAATGTCTTTTCAGGCCTCTTGCCCATTTAAAAAATCTGGTTATTTGCTTTCTTGCTATTGAGTTGTTAAGTGCCTTAGAAATTGATCCCTTATCAAATGTATGATTAACAAATAAGGTTCTCACACTCTGCGAGTTGTCGCCTCACTCTGTTTCCTTTGCTGTGCACATGCTTTATAGTTTGTGGCAATCCTATGTGACTAATTTTTTTTGCTTTTGTTACTTGTGCTTTTGGGATCATATTAATTTTTTTATTTTTGCCCAAACATTATGAAGCTCTTCCTCTATTCCTTTCTTCTAATAGCTATAGCTTCTGGTCTTGTATTTAAATCTTGAATCCATTTGATTTGATTTTTGTATGTGGGGTGAGATGTGTTAAAAATATTCAGTTCAAATTCTAACTTGAACAATATGGTCTGCACTTGAACACACTGAATGCACCTTGTAAACTGTAATACTTTATACAAATACAAGGCTCATCATCATGGTATCATTTATTTTCCCCTAAATCCCACAAGACTGCTTAACCTTCTTGATTTCCTATCTTGAAATTTTGCTTGGTATTAATGAACAAGGTGCAAGTTCCTTAACATTTCTGGGACTGTTTTTTGACAAAAAGGTCATTGGATCAGGAGATTTCAATGGTATCTTCTGCCCAAACATGGCACGGCTGTACGAGTGTGATGGCTGTCATGTCTGTCCCCTGATGGAAACATGTCAAGATGGGGCACACCACTTCCTCGCAGAGGCCCCCAGAACAATCCCACTGACGTGCTTCCTCCATTCACTTGTTCACACTTTACATCACATGATGCCCCTTCTCCTCCCCTCCTTTCTCTGACCACGGTCACCTTGCTTCTCCTCCTCTAGTACCAGTAAGCTTTCCTAGGCGAGGATGGAATCTCACCACAGCAAAATTTGCCTCAATTTCAATCAGCGACAGAGAGGGGGAAACAGTGTCCAAATTAAGCTGCTTGATTACGGAAATTAATCTTGTCATTCCGTGTCCCTGTTCTGCACAACAGGGCCTTTGATTAGCCTCCTTGTTTCAGAATATTACAAGCAGACGTTTATTAAGCAGCCAGCATTCTTGTAGTCAGGCAAGTCAGGGAGAAAGTAAAGGTACAAGAGGCTTTGGAATAAAAAGGGCACCGTGTCAAGGACCCTCAGCCTCCCAGAGTCCCCACCTTCCTGGACCAAGGCAGTCATGGAATTAGGACCTCAGCCTACCCACCCACGCTGCACGGCTCTTCTGATAAGTATCAGCACAGAAAGATAACGCTAATCTGTTAGTATATGCAATGCAATGAGCCCCTTGACCTAGAGACAGATGCTGACTGCAAGTGACATTATACACATTATACACAGGTCAATGCAAATATGTGGACAGCCTGCTGCCTTCATAGGACCATACACTATGCCAGCTGTAAATGATGCTAGGTTGACAACCGAGAAAGTCATTAAGATCGTATGAAGATTCCATGTGTGTTTTCTTCCAGTGCACATCAGTGTTTTTAAAGTCTGAAGGGGTGCTAGCTGGTAGGGGACAATTTGCTTCCTAGCTCATATTCTAAATTTCAGAGATCCCCCCCCCCAAGTTATTTACGTACTTTATTTAGAAGGCAGAGAGACAGTTCCCATTTGCTTGTTTACTCCCCACATACCTGCAATGGACTAGGGCTAAAACAGGTCAAAACTAAGAGCTGGGAATTGAATCAAGTCTCCCACAAGAGTGGCAGGGAACCAACTACTTAAGCACCATCTGCTGCCTCAAAGAATGCAAATTAGCAGGAATGCAATCAGGAACAGAGCTAGGCTTGAACCCAGGTACTCTGACACAAGATGCTGGAATCCCAACTACTACTCCAAGTCTTCCTAAATCTCAGTGTTTCTGAGGCCACCTTAGGCTTGGCAGCAGGAAGGGAGTTAAGTATGACCTGTTCCAAATGCACACAATTTTGTAGGAAGGACCTTTCCTGTGCTGTTAGACTGAACTAAACCACTCCAGAAAAAAACACAGCATGGAACAGTGGAGCAATCCAGTATGAAGTCTCTGTACCTCACCAGAATGGCCCCAAAGTGAGTTGGGGCTCCTCAGGCCTACAGATCAGTAACCCATTGATAAGATGGCCTAGCAGTGAAGATGCCTGCATCCTATACTACGGTACACAGGTTTGATCCCATCTCCAATTCCTGACTCTAGCTGCTTGCTCATGCACACTGTAGGAAGTAACAGTGACAGCTCAAGTGATTGGGTTCCTGCCACCAACATAGGAGCTCTGTATTGACCTTCTAACTTTGGTCCCAGCCATTGCAGGCATTTGGGGAGCAAAGGAGCAGATGGTACCCTAGTTCATCTCTCTCTCTCTTCCCCTCCAATCTCCTATAAATAAAAATTGGAAAAATTAAAAAGTCCAGAAGACAACCAGTCACTGATCAAAACAAAAGCAGATTGACAATAGAGTGGCTTTTATGAGACCACACTTTCTCCGCAGAAGAGCAAAGACCCATAACCAAGCACAGTCTATAGCACACAAAAGTACAAGGTACATCTAATTCACGTTATGGATATGCAACAGGAACACAGAAAAACGGCTCTGGATAGAATCTCTCAGCTTGGGCACATGTGAGGCAAGATAATTCTTCCATGTGGGGCTGTCCTGTGCATCATAGGATGTTTAGCAGCGTCCTTGGCCTCCAGCCTAGAGATGCCAGAAACACCCGCACTCTGAGCTAAAGCAACCAAAAATGCCACCAATATTGCCAAATGCCTCCTGGTGGTACAGCAGCCCCCTCACTGAGAAATACCATCCTCAGGAAAACCAATTTCCAAACTTCCTCCTGAATGTCCCCATGCCCTTGAACTCTTTAAAAGGCAACACAGTGCAGTAGGAAGACCATGAGGGTCAGAGGCCAGCAGGCCCATGATCAGGCCAGATCCCTATCAGAAGGGCACGGCCACACCTGAGGCACTTCTCTCAGAGTTTTACTTCCTCATTTGTAACATGAAAACACTAAATATTCCCACTGCAGGGCTTTCGTGAGGATAGAAAGAGATAACAATGTATGCCTGAATGCTACTTCTATAGGAAATGCTAGAAAATCATGGGAATTATGACTCAAAATCCTATTGTAAGGTAAGAAACCACTTGCCAAAGAGAGGGAAAAAATGTGTAAAGTGAACTGTTAGCCTAGCAATGGCCACTGTGAAGGGTTGCTTTATAGAGAGGGAATGAGAAATAAGCTAAGCCCACCAGCAGGGGATTTCACCCACAGAATAAGCTGGTACCTAAAGTTCTAAATGAACACTGAGGGAATTAATAACCCTGCCTAAACTGGTCTCTCGTTCTGCCTTTGTACCCCAGGCTCCACCCCTAACTGTCATCCAGCACTCAGTACACTTCTGTAAACATAAAGCCCCCTGACTTCCTCTTTGCCAAGTTCATCCTTGCTTCTGGGCTTCTGCGCCTGTTCTTTTGTGAACCCAGAAGGCTCTTCCCACCCTTCAGGTCTCTGCCCACACAGGTGCCTCTTCTGAAGAACCTTCCCTCCCCTCCTGTTAGGTGACCTTTCTCCCAACCACTGCCATTCTTCAGTCTCTGACCCTGCTTACGTGCTTCCCAGTACTACACTCTGCCTCAAGACACATTTTTGTGTATTGTTTTCTGACAGTCTCCCATACTAGAGGCTAAGTCTCACAGAAGGAAGGATTCTATCTTGTCCACTCAGCAGCCCTAAGAGCTAGCCTGTAATAGACAGTCGGTAAATATATGTTGAACAACTGTAGTCAAATCATAACCTGATCAGTATACAG
Organism: Oryctolagus cuniculus; assembly: GCF_964237555.1. Classification (NCBI taxonomy): domain Eukaryota; kingdom Metazoa; phylum Chordata; class Mammalia; order Lagomorpha; family Leporidae; genus Oryctolagus; species Oryctolagus cuniculus. The sequence continues at coordinate 111,560,327 of NC_091440.1, forward strand.
GGTTTTATTGTTGGCGAGAGGAGCCCATGTACTCTTCCAGCTGCTGAATCCCCTAACGCAGGCCCTGAGAAGTAAAGTAATCCCCACTACCACGGAATGAACAATGGGTGTGTTGATATCCACTGTAAACAATCACAAGGCAGATGTGGTATCCTCATTGTTCTTGAAATCCCAACACCTATACAGTGTCTGACACACAGTAGGCACTCAAAAATGTTGATGCCTCTTAACTGTCAGATGAATCAGAGAAAGAAAAATACTCTTTGCTTCTGTTAATTTATCTGAATCTTGACCTGTCTGCTCATATTGTCCAAGAAAAGGGTCACAGAAAATCTATCTTTTCCTTCTTCCCAGCACCCCTGATAGAGCCCCACAAATAACAGTCCACCACCTGGTCTGAAAGTCTGGCTGTGAATTAGATGAAGGGAGCAGTGAGCAATGGAACATTAGTTATGTGTCATATTGAGAAGGAATAATTTATTGGATTCAGTAGCAAAATTCATTTTTCCGGTCATTAGCCATTGCCACCTATGGTAACTGGCCCAAAACAGAGGCTTAACTTCAATCAGGTGGATATTGGACATGGATAAATGTTCAGGAAGGGGATAAGAAGAAAGATGCCAAAGTGGAGTTGACAGTGAGAAACCAAACCCTCTGTTTCCCATTCCTTTTCTGCAAGGAACAGGCTCTATTTGCACATGGTATTGTCTTGCACAAAATATGGTGACCATTGCCCCAGCACCATCAATCCGAGTACTCCCTGTGTCTGCACAATTGACCTTCTGGGTGGTATTACTTAGCTCAGTGGTACAACAGGCGTTTTCTTTCATAAAGCAGAAAACTTTGTACTTAATATATGAATATATGGGATCAGGTGATTAACACACTATGCTGATAGGAGAGCAGAGAGAATAACACTAAGGTTTCTGGTTTGGAATTGAGCTCAGAGGTCATCTTTTAAGGTTATTCATTTAAAGTCGAAGTGACAGAGACACATGGGGCTGGCATTGTGGCACAGGTTAATCTTCCACCTGCAGTGCCAGCATCCCATATGGGTGCCAGTTTTAGTCCCAGCTGCTTCTCTTCCAATCCAGCTCTCTGCTATGGCCTGGGAAAGCGGTAGAAGATGGCCTAAATGCTTGGGCTCCTGCACCGGCATGGGGTACTAGGAAGAAGCACCTGGCTCCTGGCTTCGGATTGGCGCAGTTCCTGCCATTGTGGCCATTTGGGGAGTGAACCAATGGAAGGAAGACCTTTCTCTGTCTCTCCTTCTCACTGTCTGTAACTCTACCTCTCAAATGAATAAAATCTTTAAAAAAATTTAAAAAGACACACATTCACATACAGAGTGTGTATATTAAGAGAGAGATCTCTCATCTATTGGCTCACTCTCCAAATACATGCAATAGCTGGGACTGGGTCAGGCTGAAGCCAGGAGCCATAAACTCAATCTGGGTCTCCCACATAGGCTCTAGGGACTCAAGAGCCTGGCCTGTTACTTGCTGCCTCGCAGGTATATTAGAGGAAACTGGGTCAGATGTAGAGGTAGGACTCACTTCCAGGCACTCTGATTTGGAACATGATTGTCCCAAGAAATAACTTAACCCACTGAACCACCACACTTGTCCCAAGAGGTCATCTTTCAATGGAGATAAGGAATGATAAAGGTATCAAGAGAAATAAAAGTCGAGTATGGATGTTAAACCGAGGATTTATGAATGGGCCTCAAGGGTTATATGAATTCCCCAAAATCCCACAATAATTTGATAAATAGAAACTCAAGAAGAAGGTCTGCAGATTTCTTTACCTTCCCCAAGGACTCCATGACCCAGGCCACTAGTTCTAGATTTTTTTTTTTAGTATACATATATTCTGCTGCCTCTTATGATACACCATAGTTCAAAGGCCCAGCTACATTTTTCAGTTAATCAATCCAATCTCTATAAAAATCAATTCAACAAATATTTACCAAGCCCCAAGCTTTGTACAAGACACTGTGTAGCACCACTTCTAGGTGTATGCCCAACAGATGAAATCACAAGAAAACATTAGGATGTTTTTCTTCTACATGGGGAAAAGTTTTTTAGCCAAAATGTTGACTAAAATAACTTCTGGGATCAAGTATTCAGACTGAATTTTACTTGCCTATCATATTAGCATTTCCCATTACCTATTCTTTCTAACCTCTATTTTCATCAGTACATACATTTTTTTCATTTTTCTGCTTCTCGTCTTCTACTAAATCTATTTCAACTCTGAACATTTTCTGTGAGCAAAATTCTCTGCTACAGTCCTTTGCATTCAATAAAGGAAGAACAGTACAGAGTCCAGAAAATAAAAAGTAGAAATGAAATGAATAAAGAACTCAGGGGTTATTTTCCTCTATTAAATCCAAGGCAGCTGCAAGAGATTAGATCATAATGTCTGAAAGCAATGAGAGTGAGGAAGGGAAAAAAATGAATAGTAAGACCAGATAGCTGATCTGAGTATCTATAGAGAAACATGTTTAAAACTATAGAACCATTTGTATTAGGAATGGAAATATGAGGAACTTGCTCTAAAGTGACAAGTGTTGGTATCAGAAAAGGCATTTCACAAAGTATGGCAAACTGGTATCCTAATTACAACAATGAGGTAAGTAAGTGGGAATTTGGGGGAAATATTATATAAAAATGGAAACAAGAAAAGTAAAGACTAAGCAATAAAGCTATTTGGAGTCATTCATTTGAACACTGAACAACAGTATTATGGTATTAGAGTGGGATAAGAATGGGGCAAAAATGAGAACTCAATGGCAAAGAGAGCATGAGAATGCTTTCAGTACCAAACGACTATGCTCCCATGATTCTGGGTACCAGGAATTGGAAATAAGATGAGGATAAAATATTTTCTAGCAACAATAGCAGCAGCAGCAGTGCAAGCAGCAAAATAACAGTAATGCTAATAGCTGGCATCAATGAGCACTTGCTAGATGCTAGTGCTTTACAACTATTCTCATTTCATGCCAATGACCACTTTGAGTTCTACAGCATAGAAGGCAGAAGGTCAAAAAGATGAAGGCACTTGCCAAAAGGTATTTACACAGAACTTAGACCCAAGCCTGCCTAATACCAAAGTGTTAATTCATTCAATAAAATGTAGAGTGAAAGGAGTGAACAATTTAGAATGCATTCCTTTTTTCAAGTGCATATACACATCTCAATAAAGATGTGTCCAACCTTACAAAATTGTTAACAAATCTACATTTCTCGAAATGTTTAATTTTTCTTGTCTTTGCTTTAAGTAAGCTTAGTAGTTTCACCTTGGGGAGAATTTAAAACTAAGGAGACTAACAGTATGTGCATCTCTGTGCATGTGTGTTCTCACACACCAACACCAACTCTTCACATCAACATGGGCAATGACTCAGAGGTGAATACAACAAATGTGCCACCTCCAGGATCCCCTTAAAATATTTCCTTTTGAACAGGAAAGTCACCATAGACAAAAAATCATCAGGGAAGAAAAAGCAGAAGTTTAGAGTTAGGATCAAATGTTTGAGTTTCCAGGGACCCTGGGAAGGGTTTGTATTTAGGAACTTAATGCCCAATATGAAAAACTATCAAAAGATGTGAAGGCAGGCAAATGATGGCTTTTTTCATCATGAATCCCTCAGTGTCCACTAACACTCAGCTAGAGGGACCACAGAGGACCAGGCTAGATTCCAAATGCTACGTTGGCCACTGAGGATGGCTGAGGAGGCCAGCGTCACCACAAGATTAGGGGTTTTTCTACAGTGATGCTCATTTTACATGTCCTGGAGTTTGTGACATTTTACTGGGTCACTAACAGTTACAGAACAGCCACAAGGCTCAGCACTTAGAGACCTAATGAACTTCAGCGAATAACCAGAATCCCCAAGCCCCCAGACCTTTTCTCCATCATTACAGATTTTCCTAAGGAAGTTCAAGTTCCCTTAATGGATTTTTTCTCTTCCATGAACAATCCAGTAGAACCTCCAGCGACAACACAAATATTCTATGCACATCTGTGCTAGCCACTGCAAAATCAACACACATGTGGCTACTGAGCAGTTGAACTACAGCTCATGATACAAAAAGTTTGTTTTTGTTTAGGATTTTATTGCAGGTTTTAAAATGATTGATTTAAAACGGGTGCCAAATGTATACTAGCACCCAGAAAGAATTTCCAGCTCGGTTTAGCATTTGCTGCAAACTGCATTTTGTGGGCAGAGTGAGGGAGGGCTAGGGTGAAGGAGACCAAGAAACAATTAGATGAAAAGTATGCTTGTGCAAGGTTGTTGTAGGATAAACACATACAAGACATCAAAATGATAGTGTGAGTAATTTTGTCTTATTTAACTGTAACTAACTGAAACTGAAATGACCACATGTGGCTAGTGGCTATTGAATTGGTCTCTGCAGCAACTTCAGAACACTGAGAGGGTCTGGGTTCTTATTTTCTAGTTCTTCCTGTCTGTGAATGTTATTTTCACCTCTTCCTTTACATTTAATTTCTTTGATTTTTAAATCTATCTTTAAATGTCAACCTCGTGGCCGGCGCCACAGCTCACTAGGCTAATCCTCCGCCTGCAGCACAGGCACTCCGAGTTTTAGTCCCGGTTGGGGCGCTGGGTTCTGTCTCGGTTGCTCCTCTTTCAGTCCAGCTCTCTGCTGTGGCCCGGGAAGGCAGTGGAAGATGGCCCAAGTGCTTGGGCCCTGCACCCGCATGGGAGACCAGGAGGAAGCACCTGGCTCCTGGCTTCGGATCGGCGCAGTGCGCCAGCCGCAGCGCGCCGGCCATAGCAGCCATGTGGAGGGTGAACCAACAGAAGGAAAACCTTTCTCTTTGTCTCTCTCTCTCTCTCTCTCTCTCACTAACTCTGCCTGTCATTTTTTTTTTTGACGGGCAGAGTTAGATAGTGAGAGACAGAGACAGAGACAGAAAGGTCTTCCTTTTCCGTTGGTTCACCCCCCAAATGGCCGCCACGGCCAGTGCACCGCGGCGGGCACACTGCGCTGATCCGAAGCCAGGAGCCAGGTGCTTCCTCCTGGTCTCCCATGTGGGTGCAGGGTCCAAGGACCTGGGCCACAGCAGAGAGTTGGACTGGAAGAGGAGCAACCAGGACAGAATCCAGCACCCCAACCGGGATTAGAACTCGGAGTGCCAGCACCGCAGGCAGAGGATTAGCCTAGTGAGCTGTGGTGCCGGTCTTTCCAGATTTTTTTATACTGAACCTTTTTCTTAGGTTAAAACCTATAATATGGCCCTTTATATGTCAAAACAGTGCAATACCAGCAATTCCATAGGGTCCAACTTTACGTAATATATCTCAGCCTTCTCAGGGATGACCTATACACCACATAGTTTATGCACACAGGAACCATCTGTAGTTGAATGAATGAAAGGATAACTAAATACTAGTTGAATAAATGAGTGACAAGGACAGATGGGCAACAAATGTTGAAGCAATTCTCAAGGTACCTTCCCACAGATCAACTCTACATATTGATACTGAGATTCAACCACAAGGCAAAAGCCTCTAGAATAAAAAACTAAGCAAGAATGTCTCTCAGTACTGAACTGAGCAAAGGCACCATCCAGAACAAACAACAGAAAAACCATAAAGGAATTTGTGATATCACAATAGAACCACAGTGACTGAGAATCCATGGAAACACAAATTCCTTTGACACAAAATGATGAAAAATAACTAAAGGGGCAGAAATCTGGTGTAGCCTCCAAGATGCTCAAGATGCCTGCATCCCATATCCCAGTGCTTGGATTTCAGTTTTAACTTGGCACCCAATTCCAGCTTTTTGATAATAATGCATCCTGGGAGGCAGCAGGCAATAGCTCAAGAAGTTGAGTCTTTACTAGCCATGTGAGACACCAGGATTGAGTTCCTGACTTCTAACTGTGTCCTGGCCCAAGCCCAACTGTTCCTGGAAGCATTTGAGGAATGAACTAGTGGATGAGGCAATCTGTATGTGTGTGTGTGCATGTGTGCATGTGTGCATGTATGTGAGCTATCTCTGTGTGCTTTTCAAATAAATAATTAAAAGGATAATGGTTTGTTTATTGAGGAGGGAAACAGTCATTAGAGAAGAGAGATTTGGGGATATACAAAGCTCTTCAAAAGGTTCATGGAAGGTATATGTTGTACAAAAAACAAGCATGAATCTCAAAAATGTTTGTGCCAAAGTACACTAGTTTTTTAACCTCATTTTCCACAAACTTTTAATTTTTTTAAAAATTATTTCAAAGGTAAAGAGAGAGAGAATATCTTTCATCCATGGGTTCACTTTCCTGGGCTGATCCAGGCCAAAACCAGGAGCCAGAAACTCCATTGGGGTGTCCCATGTAGATGTTAGGAACCCAAGCACTTGGGCCATCTACTGCTTTCCCAAGCACATTGGATAGGAAGTGGAACAGCCAGGACAGGAACCAGTGCTCCAACATAGTATGTCACAACATCAGCCCCTCTTACAAACTTACTGAGTGTTCACATATACAAGGGGTCTTCAAAAAGTTCATTGGAAACCTGCACTATGAGAAAACTATGTGTGGATTTCAAAATTTTTGCAACAAAATAAAATTTTCATTCTATTTTCTATGATGTTTTTCAAATTTATATAGAGAGGTTGAATAGTCTGTAAAAAAACATATCTTCACATTCTAATAAAGGATCATTGGAAGTGTTTCTACATAACATGAGAACTGGAAATGTAAATTAAAACATAAAAGGTTGCCAGATTTTAATCTAACCATAATAAGATCTTAAACCACTTTACCTAGTATCATATATAAAAACCCACTATGCCTATTCTTTATTTGAAAAGGTAAGATCAAAATACTTGTGTATTTTCTTTCTCTCATTCTAAAAATGTGCCTGTAGAATTTAGCATTTTTTTCTTCTGGTACTTGTATTCATGGGCTTTATTTGACGTCATTCCTTACACAATGATCTTTCCATTAAAAGAACACAAGTAGGTGATAATTGCAAGTGTAAATCAACATCCTATATTAGGAGATCCAATTAACAAGCACATGTGCATACATACACACACACACACACACCTGCTATTCTCCATGTATGAAATGATGCCACAAACCCACTGCCAACAATGCATATACTGGAGAGGCATTTGCAAACTCAAGAAGGATTTATAGTGATTCATGGTCCTTCATTTGGCCCGCATTTGTGAAAAACAGCACATGTGTACAAATCATATGAAGGATTAGACCACCATATGTGTCTAGGAACAAGAAATGGAAGGTTCCTCTTCTTTTGGAAGGGTCCTAAAGAAACAAACCCTGCACCCCTAGTTCTACAAATTAAGGGAAAAAAATAAATTCCTTGAACTGACTCCTACAAAATCATGAGACTTAACAATGCTACATAGTGCAACCCAGGAAGTAGATGCTTACAGAAATGACAACCGATCTACAGTAAAACTAACTTTTTTCTCTCTATCCTACTTACTAGTAAAAGCACAGCAGGTTTAGGGTTCAGAGTTCATACCTGTGTTTTGGATTGAGTTCCTACTTTCCATTTCCCCCCACTTAAAAGCGGCCAGAACAAGGGGTTACAATGAGGTTGCAAAGAGAACGTCAGCTTGGATAAGATGCCAGCAGGCTGTTTTGGAGCCCATGCTACATGAAGCATGGAAATTCCACTCTGGGAAGGAGTGAGAGGCAGAACCTGGTTTCCATAGCACTGCCATGGAAACAGCTCTCTGTGACTCTGTGCCTCCAGGCCTTCGAAACTGAAGCATCTCTCCCTTTTCTCTCCAACACCCACCTCCACAGCACAGTGCCCCAAATCCCCCACCAACGACTAAAGGCTATGTGCAGAGGTGGGGGCTTACCAGGTATTAATTGGGTTATCTTAACATACATTAATGCCCATGACAGAAAAGAAAAAAATGATCCAGATATGTCCTCCTCTTTCAGGGGAGGGGATGGGGGTAAACAAGTGAAAAACAAAAATCTATCAAGATCACAATCCTTACACTTCAAATTGCAAAATTAAAAATCTTGCCAAGTTATATATTAATGAGATAGGCTCACTAATCTTATTCATTGGGCATAGTTATCTACTTTTGCCTGCCTGGAATGCCAGCAAATAAATCCTTAAGAGTCAATTAATTATTAGAGTACACATGAGCTCTTTCCCTAATCATTACATTTTGTGGCCAGTGGAGGGTTAGGTAGGATTTTCTTTTTCCATTTCTACCATTTGGTTATGATTTTCAAATGAGAATAAAAGTTTGGAAATGGCCTTCTAGAATCGGGTAGAAAAATCCTGCCGAAGGGAGCATGGGCCCTTTGGCAAGCTTTGTATCCCTCGTGCTTTTTCTCTGATCTCTGAGGAGGTAAGTGGCAGCCAGTGGTGCACCAGTCGGGAATCCAGCTCTGCGACGTGTGCTCTGAGCTGGAGCAGTGCCCACTGACCAGGAGCAAACCAAAGGTCAGGATTCCTGTTAGCCAGCAGATGCTTGGGAACTTGACAGAGCACACCAGAAAGGCTCCTGGCCCAGCAGCCGAGCCCACACACCAGCTAGGGGATTGCAGCTGCCACTCTTGGAATCCCATTCCTGTTTTCAGTTTTCTCTACCTGATAAAATGAACTTGGAACACTGACCTTAGCACATGTGTAATGTACAAATGCATAAAACCTAAGAACTCAAAGCTACAGTTGCTAGGAAAATTTTTCACAGGAGAATATAATATAGGAGAATCTCACTGATCAGTAACAGGTTTTGATTGTTTTTAATCTCTTGATGAATGATGAATAGTCAGGAAAGCTGATTTATTCATAACTACATGTATGTATGCATGTATGTGTATACATATGTATACATGCGCACACATACATATGTTAAAGAGGATTAAATCAGGCTGTGGGTTTCTAGCAGCTCAGGAATGGCTCTTCTGGGGCAAATCACTCAAAGGCTCTACATCTTTATAGCTAAACCTGAAAATTCTCTGCCTACCTCGCTGAGTACTGTGAAATAGAAAGCAAAGCTGGGATCAGTCAGACAGGGGAGAATAAAATAAGACAGGAGTTCTGAATTATTCATTTTTATTTATGTATTATAGTGGCAATTGTTACAGTTTTTTGTTTCTCCTAGATGTTGAAATTGTAAAACGAAGACTGAATAATTCAGCATGACTCAAGAAATCTTAAATGGAACGCTGTCTGGGCAGTGAATGCCTAAGAAATAGGCTCATTTGTTTGTTATTCCTAACATTGGTATGATACATTGGTTTATAATTTAATTAACAACCTATGGTTACTCTAATGAGTGTGATCATATTTGCAGAGCATTACAATGCTCTCAACTAGAAAGGGAGACTGAATGATCCTGTTACCTTCGTTTTTACCAAACGGCGGAAAGTAACAAGGGACCCCCTAGGACAGAAAAGGGAGCAAGCTGAAACCAAAAGCCAATGGGGAAAATGCTAGAGCCCTCACATGCTGGAGGCATATTTCTGGCTACTAATTCATGCCCTGGTTGTTGGAGAACTTGTATGAAGCTCTGCATGCAATTGTATTTCGTATCAGTGCAAGCCCAGAGGCAAGGCAAGAGTCATTTTTTAACAGGGGGGTTGTTATTTCAGTCTAAGAGTCACAGATGAGTTAGGGAAAAACAGGATGCACAAATTCCTCATTATTCCCAGAAACTGGGGAATCAAAACTCCCACCCAAGCCCTCTACAGTTAAATCCATTTGTTCATTATACCAGCTTCATGGGGCTTAACCATACTGATTGAGGGAACCAACTGAGAAGGGAGTGAAGAAGGGAGAGTAGAAAGTAGTATAAGAAGGGCACACTCTATCAATCACAGAGCCATCATTATGGATACTATCCCAGGGTCTGGGCCAAACCTTCCCCTTGGAGCTTCCATCAGTGGAATTGTTGGCCTCCGTGGCAGGCAATTCTTTGTCATGCAGGGCTCTCTCCTATACAACAAGATGTTTAGCAATCCTGGCACTGCCCATTGAGTGAGAGTAACACTCCACAGTCACTGCAACTCCTAAGAATACATTAACACATTTCCAAACACCCCATGGGAGTTTTATGTCTGAATTGTGTTCCTCCAAAATGCCTATGTTGGGGCCGGCGCTGTGGCTTAGTGGGTACAGCTGCCACCTGCAATGCCAGCATCCCATATGGGCACCGTTTCTAGTCTCAGCTGCTCCACTTCTGATCCAGATCTCTGCTGTGGCCTGGGAAAGCAGAAAATGGCCCAAGCCCTTGGGCCCCTGTACCCACATGGGAGACCCCGAAGAAGCTCCTGTCTCCTGGTTTCAGAGTGAACCAGAGGATGGAAGGCCTCTCCTTCTCTCTCTGTGTAACTCTGACTTTCAAATAGATAAATATTTTTTAAATGCCTATGTTGATGCTCCAGAATATCATCATGTGGCTGTATTTGAAGAGACTGTCACTGTTCTGATAAAGTTGAAATAAGGCCATCATGGCAGGCCCTCGCCCAATCTCATGGAGGTCGTTATAAGAGGGGATTCAGAGAGAGATGAGAGGGATGTGCACACACAGAGTGAGGACCCTGTTGAGGACACAGTGAAGGGAGGCCTCTGCCTGCCAAGGAGAGGGACTTCAGGAGAAATCAAACCTGTGCTGATCTTGGACGTCCAGCCTCCCAAACGCTCAGAGAATATACTGCTGTTGCTGAAGCCACCAGCCTGTGGCATTTTACTCCGGCAGTCCTAGCCAACTAATACAGGAGACAATACTCACTGTAGCTAAGAAGCAAAACAAGATCCTATGCATATTCAAAAACGAATCCACAGTCACCTTGTCCAAAAGCCTTTACTAATCCCTGAAAGGAAAAATAAATATACAATCCTTTCTTTAAGAACCTAGGAATGGCCGGCGCCATGGCTCACTAGGCTAATCCTCTGCCTGCGGTGCCGGCACCCCGGGGTTCTAGTCCCGGTCAGAGTGCCGGTTCTGTCCTGGTTGCTCCTCTTCCAGTCCAGCTCTCTGCTGTGGCCCAGGAGGGCAGTGGAAGATGGCCCAAGTGCTTGGGTCCTGCACCCGCATGGGAGACCAGGAGAAGTACCTGGCTCCTGGCTTCGGATCAGTGCAGCACGCTGGCTGCAACACGCCAGCCGTAGCGGCTACTTCGGGGGTGAACCAACAGAAAAGGAAGAGCTTTCTGTCTGTCTGTCTCTAACTCTGCCTGCCGGGGGGAGGGGGGGGGGAGACCCTAGGAGCAGGGTGGATATCATCACTCAAAAGTTCTCAGATTTAAAAAAGTAATAGAGGAGACCGCGCTGTGGTGTAGGTTAAGCCTCCGCCTGTGGCACTGGCATCCTATGTGAGCATCGGTTCAAGTCCCAGCTGCTCCACTTCTGATCCAGCTCCCTGCTCTCTGTTAATGGCCTGGGAAAGCAGCAGAAGAGGGCCTAAGCGCTTGAGCCCCTGCACACATGTGGGAGGCCCAGAGGAAGCTCCTGGCTTCAGCCTGGCCCAGCTCTGCAGCCATTTGGGGAGTGAATCAGCAGATGGAGGACCTTCCTCTCTGTCTCTCTGACCGTAGCTCTGCCTCTCAAATGAATAGTGTTTCTTTAAAAAGTAATAGAGTTCCTTTATCAAACATCACTTAACACCATCCTAAAAGTATCTGTGACAAGACCCTGTAATCAAGCACGAAAATGTTGCTCCCACAAAACATAAATATGAGCACCTTTAAGATTAAATTAAGTCTACAAATAGTTTCATAGCAATTTACAACATATTTTGCTGCCAAATGAATTCATATCATGTCAAGTTTTAACACTAAAAAAAAAAAAAAACACAAAAGGTGCACTAGTAGGGCCAGCGCCGTGGCTCACTTGGTTAATCCTCCACCTGTGGCACCAGCATCCCATGTGGGTGCCGGGTTCTGGTCCTGGTTGCTCCTCTTCCAGTCCAGCTCTCTGCTGTTGCCCAGGAGGGCAGTGAGGAATGGCCCAAGTGCTTGGGTCCCTGCACCTGCATGGGAAACCAGGAGGAAGCACCTAGCTCCTGGCTTCAGATCGGTGTAGCTCTAGCCGTAGCAGCCATTTGGGGGGTGAACCAACAGAAGGAAGACCTTTCTTTCTGTCTCTCTCTCTCACTAACTCTTCCTGTCAAATAAAAATAATAAACAAAAAGGTGCACTAGTTTTCAGAACTTGTTGGACCTCAGAGTTGCAATTCAGATATTGTGGATTTGGTCCATCTCCCATCAGGAACTTCCAGGGTCGACAATGAAACAGAGACTCTTCTGGTGAATAAGAACACCAACCCCCACGCCTATACTCAGGTTTCACTTTCCTCCAGAACTCTCCCATTTGGTTCCTGATCCTGGGTGGCTGCTACACTCCTTACATCTCTTGACCAAGTTTGAACAAAGCCTTTAGTTCTCCCTATCTTTGATGAAATATGCTGGGACTTTCCAAAAGACTTCACGAAATTCCTTAAGGGAAACAAGAACTCTGCTGACCCTACTCTGGCTAACCAGCTCTCAGACGCTTATAACCTCCAATCTGTCCACAGGGGCTCCTGAAAGAAAGACAGACCAGATCTACAGCCAAACACCTAGTGCCATCCTAGCTACCAGACAGGGACATAGCCATAGATATTCTGACCTTACCATTTTCAAAACCAGGAGAAAGGTCCCTTTTCTGGCCTACAATAAAGTAGAGAAGAAACTGCCATTCTCCTGCCCACTTACCCTCCCACCCAAGCCCATATATTTATTCAAAAGATATTTATCAAGCAGCTAGTAAGCTCCCCAATTCAATTAAGTGCTAGGGATATAACAGTGAAGAAAACACTGGGTTTACTTTCTCGGAGCTTCTTAGAAACATCTTTTCTCTCCGTATTCTGACAGTATACGGTGCGTACCCCTGTCATAATATTAATTGCATTGCATTTTAATTGCTAAATGTGAATCCTCCTTACTAAAGGGTGAGCTTGTTTGAAGAAGAAGCCATGCCAACTTTATTTTTCTAGTAGTTAGCATGATGCCTAGCCCACATGGAAGTGGAAAGGCAGACAAATTCTAGTTAAAGCAAGGAATAAATAAGCTGGGATAAGGAAGAATTTGGTCACTAAGTACTCTCAGTGCTGTCTTTTAACCACCAAAAAATAATCTTTTCCCTTTATCGTCACTCCTGTGGCTTCCCTATCACTTAGCTAGATTCTCTAGAAGCATGATCACTGTTTTCACTGTCCATAAAAACTAACCCTCCACATTGCTCCCAGGGAGAGTTTTCCAATTCTCCTTTTAAATTCCATAGACCACAGGATAAAGGTACTACTCCAATGGATCGAAACCAAGTACCTTCACAATCTTCTCCAACTTGCTTCCTTCTTTATTTTCTTTCTAATATTCCATCCCATCATCATCCACTGGCCTCAGCTGCCCAGAACCACTCTATTTTCCTAAAATACACCCTGATCTTTCATGTCTATACTCTATACAGTGTGGGGAGCAACTCGGACTAGACTAAGTTACTGGAATTAAGACTTATTCTATGCATCTGCTCTCCTACAATATGGCGCTGGGAGAGGAGAAAACAGCTTCTACCCAGCTGCCTCCAGTTCAACCAATAAACAGCAGGACCTGCTCCTGATTGGAGGAGAGCAGCATGCTCGGTGTGTGGGCAGCCGAGTTGGGATTGGCAGAGGAGGACTATAAAGGAGGAGAGAGACGGCATGCACCAGGAACATCTAAGGGGAACATCTAAGGGGAACACCTGTGCAGCCCCCGAGAGAGCCGGCCGGCGGTGTGCCGCTCCCCTGCGGAAGTGGGGAAAGTGGCCAGGGGGAACCGCCCTTCCACGGAGGTGGAAGGGACAGTAGCCAACCCGGGAAGAACCAGCAGCAAACCCGGGGAGGGCCGAGCAGACGAAAGAACAGCGCAGGGTCCTGTGTCGTTCCTCCACAAAGACGGGGAGCGACATAATGGTGCCGTGACTCGGATGTGAAGCCTAGGCAGGGTTTAGTGTCGTTCCTCCATGAAGAGGGGGAGCGACAATACAGTTGTTCTATTTTTCTGTAATACATTCCTTTTCTTTTTTATTTGAAAGATTTATTTATTTGAAAGTCAGAGTTACACAGATAGAGGAGAGGCAGAGACAGACAGACAGACAGACAGACAAGAGAGGTCTTCCATCCGCTGGTTTACTCCCCAATTGGCCGCAATGGCCGGAGCTGTGCTGATCCGAAGCCAGGAACCAGGAGCCTCCTCCAGGCCTCCCACATGGGTGCAGGAGCCCAAGGATCTGAGCCATCTTCTACTGCTTTCCCTGGCCACAGCAGACAGTTGGATTGGAAGTGGAGCAGTTGGGGCTCAAACCAGCGCCCATATGGGATGCTGGCACTGCAGACAGTGGCTTTACCCACTACGCCACAGCACCAGTAATACCTTCCTTTTCAATGCTTTTTTAATGTGCTGCCTCCCCCACTTGGTCTTCCACCCTAGATCTCCTCCCAAATATCACTGTTTCTGGGCTCAGCTCAACTATCCTTTTTTATATGGAGCTCCTTTGACTCCTCAAAGTCATTATCTTGTGCTCTGAAACCACGAAACAAAAGTAGATCCCAGGGTGGAGCGATCTGTTACTCCCTTGTACACACTTAGCACACAACACACACTTTACACACATCATATACTTGGGGAAGATCATTCCCCCAAAATTGTGAAATGCATCCCTCTGCCTTGAAATGTCTGTGGTTAAAATACAAGTATCTGAAAAATGCTTCCTAGCAAGGGCTGACCTAATGATCAGTTAACTGCTATTAGGAATTATTTAATGGCCAGCTGAGCAAGAGATTAGGCCTGGCTCCAGAGAAAAAAACAAAAGGTAGATAGGCACAACAGTGCTACTTCAAAAAGAGTTAGGAAGGAGCATAAAACACTTAGCCCATTTCACCACTTCCTGGCCTTGAATCCTTGAATAGTAACCTTGAACCATTGGTCATTTAAGGAAAAATTTAGCACCAAGCACTATGAAATGTCCCTTGGAGCTCTATGACTGAATAAGACAACATCCACAAATAATTATAATCTAGTGAACTCACAAGAATTTCAAGCCTACCATCCTATCCAAGGCCAGATTTTTCTAACAAACTTCAAAGGAAGAAAATAACTTCCTTGAAGTTTAAGACTTCTACACATTAGTAACTTTCCCCAATACACAGCATAAACATGGGAGGCAATGAAGCAGCAAGGAACTGGCCATAAATATTCCCAATCTCAGCCATTAAATATGTCCTAACTCTAGCATATATATTATATGGTAACAAATCAAATAAAAATCAAGGAATGCATTTCTAAACAATTTCATTTGCTCTGTCTCTCCCCACTACTTTTCTGAAGTGTAAGCACTTCCTGAAGAGTTGGGTTTAAAGTCTTAAGATTTTTTTAACACTCTCAGTTAAGAAATAGTCAAAGATCTAAACATAAGAATGGTCTTCAAAAATTCATTGAGATTGTTATGAAAAACAAATATGCATGGACTTGTTGTTTAATTCTGTTTTTCCATGAATTTTGTTGAAGTCCCCTTGTATCAGGCACTGGAGTTTAGTTGTGAGGTTTTAAGTGCAGGCTCAGTCCATGCACTTATCTATTGGGCAAGATGAAGTATGCTCATGAAGAAAAGTAATTACAATATAGTGGAGTCAGAGAAAGGTTAATGAAATTAACAGCTAAGGAACAAAAGTATAGGGTAATACTAAAAACTTCTATTCACTGAGAATATCCCATGTGCAAAGCATTTTTACAATGCCTCTGTTAAGTCTTAAAACAAACATAAAGACATTGTAAAATTACAACAAAAACTTGAAGACATAATGGTAGAAGTTCTTTTATCTGAAAAGATCAGGAAAAAAAATTCTCATTACAGCAAAGAATATATCTTATATATTTAATATATAATAAATAAGTATGCATATATTTGCAAATCTTTTGGTATTGGGATAATGCCTTCTCTTAGATTATTGATTTGATTATTGGAGTTCCAATCTTTCTTACATCAATGACACCCAAAGTATATAACCTAGTCATTGAAATATAGTTTCAATTTCTTAAAGATATTTCTAAGTGTTGAGATTAATTTCTTTTTCCATATGGATATTCAATGTGCTTAATGAAAAAGCCTTTATTTAATTACACTGGTGTCTTTACTTAAAAATCAATCGAACATGTAAATATAGGTCCACTTATAATCTCTATTCTGTTCTATTGATCTATAGGTCTATCTTATGCCAATATCAAACTGTCATCATTATTTAGCTTTTTAGTAAGCTTAAATAAAGCAGCATTCCTCCAACTTTGTTCTTTTTAAATTCTAGGTCCTTTGTATTTTCACAAACTTTTTATAATGAGAGCAATTTCTATCAGAAAAAAATGAAAGCCCATAAGGAATGAGATGAATCTAGAGATGAAAGCGAAAATATTTAAATTTTAAAATATAAAACTATGATGATTTTGTGATTAATTTTGCCCTTTATGACCTTCCTAAATTCATGTGAGATTCTATGTAAATTCCTTAGAGTTTTCTATATAAAAATTTTATCATATGTGAAGGAAAAGCATTTTATCCTTAAAATTTTCTATATAAAATTTTTATCATATGTGAAAGATAACCATTTTATTTCTTCTTTGTCCATTGGTACATTTTCTTTCTTTGATACACTTTACCATGTGCTACAACCTCAATGTAGAGCAGAGGAAGCAAAGGCAGACATCCTTGTTATTTCTAGAGCTAGGAAAAAGCATGACAGCAGCCATAGGTTTTTCATAAAGACCTTTATCACATTCAAGAAGTTTCCTTCTCCTGTTCATTGCTTGATTTTTTATTATGAATGAGTGTTCAATTTTTTTTCAAAGCTTTTTCTTGTATCTATTGAGAGGATCACATGACTTTTGTCTCTTCTTCCTAACAATATGGTGAATCACAGTAATTTTCAAATGTTAAACCAATATGGCACTACTAGGATAAACATCTTTTGGACACTTTTATATCTTAATGGATTTTTATTTACTAATATTTTGTTGAAGCTTTTTGCTTCTATGTCCAAAATAAATGATAGCATGTAGTTTTATTATAATATCTTATCATATCTTGTCTTATAATATCTTGGTACCCAGGGATCATACCCAGGGATCACTAATTATGAGTTAGGAAATGTTGCCTTCTGTTCTATTTCCTCAAAGAGTGTATGTGGAATCTTTCTTCATACATTTGGTAGAATTCACTAGTGAAACCATCTGGGCCTGGAATTATCTTTGTAAGAAGAATTTTACCTAGAAATTCAGTTTGTTAGATAAATGTAGAGTGACTCAGGTTATCTTTTCTTCTTGAATGAGCTTTAGTAGGTTTGTGTCTTTGAAGGAAGTTGTCCACTTCTACAAACTGTCAATTTTATTGGAATAAAGGTGGTCATATTATTTTATTAGCCTTCTAATTGCTGTAAAATCTATAGCAGAATCCTTCTTCTATGTCTGATACTGGTTTTAAGTTTCATCTTTAATTTTTAGTCATTTTTGCTATAGTTTTGACAATTTTATCAATCTTTTCAAAGATCTAGCTTTGGATTTCATTGACTTTCTTTCTCATTTGTCCATATTCTATTTTATTGATTTCCTATCACTTTATTATTTTTTTCCTCTTTTCTCAGTTTAAATTGCTCTTCTTTTTCTCCATCTTTAAAGATAAAGCTTACATCATTGACTGTAGACTTTTCTTTTCTAAAATAACCTTTTAATTTTATAAACATCCCTCTAAGCACTGCATCAACTCTATTGCTCAAATTTTGGTATAAGTTTATTTCACTTTAATTCAGTCCAAAGTATTTCCTAATGGCCCCTGTGATTTCTTCTTTGACCCTCTATTACTTACAAGCTCATTGTTTAATTTGCACAATTTGGGAACACTGCAGATACAGTTCTGTTGAATTCTGATGCCGTCACAAAATGTATTTTGCAAGATTTCAATCAGCTTCAGTCTTTGAGACTTGCTCCATTACCCATGATATTGTCTCTGTCCCATGTCGCTATTCTCCATTCATACTATGGAGTATCTGTGAGAGCTCCATGGCTTGAAGAAAGAAGCCTCCTCGAACAAAGAATCCTCCTCCCCTCTTCCCAATATTTTGTGAAAATGTGAAGAATTGATGAAGCAGCTTGGTAAGCTGATGGGTGAGGGGATTGTGAGTCAGTGTGGCAGGTCTAATCCACTCTGCAAAGCACCCAAGACCCACTATCTCAAACAGAGATGGTAAGTCTGTCACAGTGTCATCAGAAAAAATGAGATCTGTCAACAATCTGAGTTCTTTCAGACTCCCACCTATAAGATATCT
Source organism: Oryctolagus cuniculus (assembly GCF_964237555.1). Classification (NCBI taxonomy): domain Eukaryota; kingdom Metazoa; phylum Chordata; class Mammalia; order Lagomorpha; family Leporidae; genus Oryctolagus; species Oryctolagus cuniculus. The sequence goes on from NC_091440.1 coordinate 111,578,691, forward strand.
GACAAAATCAGGGAGGTAGTTAAGGTAAGGAATTAAAACCCCAGAGAGGTCTAAACAAAAGCAGAAGCAAGTCAATAAACTTACTAAACCTTGTGCTATGACCAAGTAACACTATTTTTGTGACTAGGACTATAGATCCTTAGCACACAGACTTTTTCAAGTAGGATAACTATAATTATGGCAAACACTGAAACAAATAAGGCCAGCTTTTGCTTCTTGGAGGAATAAGTCTTTCATAATATGACTTCCAGCTTTATGATCCTTTACAAACCCCTAAAGAGATAAACTCTTTCATTTCTTAATGAAAATGAGGACAGTAGACAAGCTACAGAGAATACAGTCAAAAGAAAAACAAATGCCCTAATCGTCTATGTAGCAAACAAGCCTTAAGTCATCTTTCACAAACATTAGCTTATATCAAAACATGTTATCAGAGGAAGAATGACAAAATATATACAAATATTGATATACAAATATAATAAGAAATATTACATACAAAGAGTTTTCTTAAAGTTCATGGAAAACATACATTATCTTTTTTTATTCCATTTTTTCAAGAACTTCTAGAAGTTCCTTCATGCTTTATTTCCCCCATGCCCAACTAAGAAGCTAAGGTTAAGGCATAGGACAGCAGCAGGCACACAGGGTAAATAAAGCCCTAAACTCTTTCAAAGAAGGCTTCAGTCTCAGGCAACAGTCCCACCTGCAGATCCCTTCTTAGAAAGTCATCTTTCTGCAAGAGAAGAGAAAACAAGGCCCAGCAGGAAAGGCTCAATGTATACAGCAGCCTAGCCATCTCCATTTACCTATCACTGGTACATTGTGAAATAATGCAGGTAAGTATTTCCTGATTCTATATTAAAGCAGTGCAAGTAAATTCTAAGTTGCTCCAGGTGACAATGACAGATCTGGGCGAATTTTCACTGTTGACTAGGTGCTGATGATCCGCTCTTACAGATTAGCAGCCAACACCCTGAATACCTAGCCAACAGGCATGGAGCACGTGAACAAAAACTGAACGCTATACAGAGAGTCAGCAAACTATAATACGTAGCAATACTCAATAAATGAGATGAGGGCAGGTGTTTGGTACAGTGGTTAAGTCACCACTTAGAGGGGACTCAGACCCCAATTCAGAGTAACTGCTTTCATGTCTGGCTCCTCAACTTTCAATACAGACTCCTATAATGTGTATCTTAGGAGGCAGCAGATATTGGCTCAAGTACTTGTGTTCCTGCCACCCACATGGGAGACCCAGATGGGAGTTCTGGGCTCCTGGCTTTATCCTGGTCCAGCCTTGGCTGTTGCAGACATTAGGGGAGTAAACCAGTGGACAGAAGATCTCTGTCTCTCTGGTTTCAAATAAAATGAAAATAAATTTTAAACTAATGGCATGGACTGAAATGTAGTAGGAGAAAAGGCACACACTAGAAACCAGCAAGAACAGGAGAAAAGAGCAAAAGAGGCTCATGTAGGGGAACCTGATGACAAGTCCCTCTAATCCCTGCCAGCTAACAAATGTTACAGGGCCCTGGTCTCTGCCTTATACCAGGCCCTGCTGAAATATTTTTAGTCTCCTTTATTACTTTTAAAAATAATAATTATTTACTTGAAAGAGTTACAGAGAGAAAGACAGAGATCTTCCATCAGCTGGTTCACTCCCCAGATGGTTGCATATGGAAGACGTAGATGGAGTTCTAAGTTCCTGGCTTAGGCCTGATCTAGTCCCAGCCACTGTGGTCATTTGGGGAGTGAACTAGCAAATGAAAGATCTTTCTCACTCTTTCTCTGTAACTCTGCCTTGCAAATAGATAAATAAATAAATTTAAGAAATTGTCACTGTGATGGATAAAATCTACCATGAACAAATAGTATGGGGGAGTTAAGGGGCCAACATGAGGATGGCTTTCTACACTGGATGACACACAGATGGTCACTGTGAAGGCTGTATTCTACCGTGTTGCAAGCTTCCTCAGTACAGTGCTTTGCATAGTGCTTGATATGTGCAATGGCATTAAACATTATCCCTTAAACTGAAAGTAGGCAAAGGATGTAGACGAGTATTAACCCATTGTATACCCTCAACATGAGCTTGGAACATGTTTGATTGCTAAGATATCTAATGTTAACAGTCCATCCAGAAAACTGGAGGCACTGCTAGGTGTATTGTCTAGGCCTGGTCTTCTCAAAAAGATAAACATCCTACAACTTCCTTTAGAAGAGTCCACATGGGCCTAGGAGCCTTCTTCATCTCCTCCAAACCTCACCTTTCTCCCCTCTCGTTTTCCAGAGGCACAAGCTGAAGACACGTATACACAAATGTGCACATACACAGCTGTCATCGGCTGAAAATTCATTCCCCAAGTGCCCACAATAGCTAAGGATGGGCTGGAGCAGAAGCCAGGGACTTGGAACTCAATCTGGGTCTCCCACATGGGTGGCAGGAATTTGATCACTTAGGTCTTCACCACTGACTCCCAGAGTTTACGCTACCATGAAGCTGGAGTTGGGAGCTAGAACAGGGTATTGAAGCCACGTGCTCCAATGTGGGACACAGGTGTCTTAACTACTAGGCTAATTTTGCTCTCTAGCTTCTCAAAAATTCCCAAATATGGTTCTTTTGGAAGCTAGCTGAGCAAGTGTTCTATTACAAATGCAGGTGGGTTTGGATTGATTTTCCTGAATGACCCCTGAGACCAACACACTCCAAATCTGGAACTCCTCTCATCTGAGTTATCTCCCACGCTGGTCTAAGATGAGGCTTCCAGCATGCTGCCACCTGGTAGGGAACTTCTCACAAACAGCAGGTGCCCACATGAGACTGATAGAACTAACCTCCATTCTACATAGGAGGAGTTGAGGTCCTCATGGGATAACAACTTCCACACCACACCAACCTTTCATGAGAAAGCAGGCCCTTCCTACCACGCCAAGATTCCCCTCTTAGTGGAAATACTGGAAGAAAAAAAAAAGAAAAAGCACAACTGATAGTCATTCTAGTGATGTTTCCTGCATGTGATCAGAAGTCTACCATTTGAAGGCTCACTATTTCTTACTATACCGAAGCCCAATGCCTACAGGCAGCTGCAAGAAAAAGGAGCAAAGTGAAAACACAGCTCATTTAACTTCCAGAACTCGAAGAGACCATCCACAGGAAGATCCATCAGCAGCTTTAGGTCAAACCCCAAAAGCAAATCAAAAGGCCAAGTCACGTTTCTTCCCGGCTCACGACTAATAGCCTCATCTTCTGACTCACATGTGACCATGTTAGTGTGTTATTTCCTGTCTTTGCCCTAACATTAGCAACCCCTGATACTGCCCATGTTTACAGCTTGTCACAGCCCACCTGCTGGTGGCCATGGTCTGCTCCCGCATCGTTTACCTAGCTAATTTGGTTGTGTTCTCCCTACTTCCACAGAAGAAAAAGTGGGGATGTTTTGTGAGGTCTAGGCAGTGACCTTGAATTTTTTATGATAAGCAGAGAAGGGGGGGGTTTGAATGAACTAAACCTAAGAATTATGTGCCTTTGGTCCAAGGATTTCAGAAATGGCTACTTTACAACTACATGTGTGAAGGCCACAGTCACTATCTTCCAAAACCAATCCCCAACCAAGCCAGAAAAAATCTCAGCTTCTGTTGTACACTGGAATCAACCAGAAAGCTTTGTCAGAAAATGTTCTTGTGCCCAAGCTGCACCCCAAAACAGTTACATCTGTTTCTCTGTGGGAGGGACCTAGGCCTTGGTACATTTTATAACTCTTCAGGTGGTCCAAAAATGTAGCTGAGTTTGTGCACTTGTGCTCTGAGCATGGGCTAAGGGAAACTTCTGATTGGCCTTCCACATGCCATAGGGGACAAAGCACCATGAAAGAAGTGAGAGTTAAATCTGTCTGATTCTCCTCCCCATTTTTATCACAAGCTGTAATTCAAGTGCCTCGAAGGGTGACCTACAATCCATGCAGCAGAAAGAATCCCGATGAAGGGAACACATCCATCTCCCAGCCCCTTCCTCCTTTCCTGCCTTCCCAGCATTGCCCAATTTCTGTCTTTACCCTCATTTTATAGAGCTCTCTCGACGTTCATACTTCCTTGGGATCCCAAAATTAGTCACACAGGAAAACACAAGGTACATGCACCCTTCTTATCCTAAATATCACTCGTCAGGTGAGCATCCCCGAAAAGGATCATAGGCCTGGGAAGCATTTTCTGAGAAATGACATCTCAAATCCAACTGTGGATATCACTTCCATTCCTCTTCCCATTCACAGAAGAGTTTGATATCAAACAGAAATTCATTTGCTATTAGCCCAGCCGAGACAGAACAGGCATCGGGCGTGCACCTGGCAGAGAGGACTCTCTGAAGGCCACTGGGACGGCAGAGACACACAGACCCACGAGGCAGGTGTAGGCTGATGGTGGGCAGCTCATCAGGAAAGTGTTCAGCCTCCAGGCCTATCCAGTTCTGGGGAAAGGTACTTAAATTAGCATTCTGGGGGAGAAAGGCAGGGAAAGATTGAAGGAAGCAAAGGAGTTTGGTGAGAGAGGAAACATACCACGTAGAAAAAAAAAAGAAAGAAAAGGCAGCAGGAATATGTCCTAATTTGGAGAAACAGGCCACATTGCCATGGCAACCCTGAATCTCCACAAGGCAGCCAGGCATGCCTTTAAACATCGTGTTAAATAGTTCAACTATGAAGAAGAAGAAAGGAAGGAGGGTGGGGGGTTGGATAGAGAAAGAGGAGGCCTGAAGCCTGCCCAGGGACACAGGGAAGTGATGCCCAAGGTCTGCCCACTCTTCAAGGGAAAATTCAAACAGTGAAGCTGTGAGTTCTGAAACAGATCTTTCCTCTCTGATCTGGGCAGCTGGAGGTCGTACTTGCATATAGTTAACCTGTATCTGAATAAAGATTCTCCCACCAGCATAGAGAGGCTAACCCGAACCTCCACCTTTTTGCCCAGGACAATCCTCAGAAGTGCGGGCCAACATCACAGCCCCACCATGTCTCTTTCCAGGGCCCCCTGAGGGCTTGTGGTCTTCCAAAAAAAAAGAGGAAGGGGACTAGGCAGCACTGAGGGCCTAGCAAAGCAATAATTTGGCCACAACTGTAACCAATTCAAGACACACTAGCTGGGAATTCTGGCGGAAGGGAAAAGACATTTCATTTCTTAAAGACACGAGAAAGCCACCTGGAAAGTGTGCCTAAATGAAGTTATGCCATGTGTGGTCCTTTGGGAGCGAGCCAGTGATGACAGCAATTCAGGAAACAGTTTACTGAGTGTCTCTGAACCTTTGGAAAATATGAATAAGAATATAAAACTGTTCTCCCATCTGGAACATTAATTACCCAAATGATGTACTTAATGTTCAGCATTTATTTCACCTTGCAACTACTCAACCACACTGCTGGGCACATTGTTGCATATCCTTCTCTGTCAGCAAGTCCCTGTCCCTCACTGTCCCTTCTGGCCTCCTTGCCCACCCTGCCTTCCCCTTCTTTATCCTCTGCTGGGGCCACAGATCTCTCAAGGGGGCCCAGTGAGCTGAACATCTCCAGCAGCAAGCCAGCATCTGAGAAGTGCAGGGCTGCGTGCGTCATAGCCCATTCAAGTGCCCAGTCGAGGAATGGTGTGGGTTGGGGGTTTCCAAGCAACCCAGTGAGTTCCTGCAAGATGTTGAACGATGGAGAATTCACTTTCTATGTGGTCATCAGCTTACATCTAATCATTTTCTCTATAGATTTATTCTTTGCATATGGAGATTAAATTTCCACTGGCTCTGCTGTGCAGGATTGGGAAATGTCCATTCCATAAATATCCACAGCCCAGATGGACCCATCTTGTCTTCCCTCATCGCCAACCCTCAAGGCCCAAAAGGAGGCATCACCAGATTCCAAGCTAAACAAAACCACACCCCTCCTCCAGGAACTCCTCTCCTGGCCCCATGCCCTCCAATCTAGACTGGATCTCTTTCTGGGGCATGTCCTCCACCATGTCTCTGGCCTGGCTCACACCACAATTCACCCCAGTCCTGAACTTCTCCTACAGTAATAACCACCTCACCCAGCTGCTGTGGGGACTGAATGGGGTACCTGTGCACTGACACCCAGCCTGGCCCATTCGCAGGCTCATAGTGGGGCAGGCTCCCCTCCCAGATGCGCTTTGCCCTGAGTGTTCAAGTGAGGTAAGGTGGCTCCTTCTCTGGTAACTCCACAAGGTTGGCATCATTATTATTTTTTTTTTTTTTGACAGGCAGAGTAGACAGTGAGAGAGAGAGAAAGGTCTTCCTTTGCCATTGGTTCACCCTCCAATGGCAGCCGCGGCCGGCGCACTGCGGCCGGCACACTGTGCTGATCCGATGGCAGGAGCCAGGTGCTTCTCCTGGTTTCCCATGCAGGTGCAGGGCCCAAGTACTTGGGCCATCCTCCACTGCACTCCCGGGCCACAGCAGAGAGCTGGCCTGGAAGAGGGGCAACCAGGACAGAATCTGGTTGCCCCGACCGGGACTAGAACCCGGTGTGCCGGCGCCGCAAGGCGGAGGATTAGCCTAGTGAGCCGCGGCGCCAGCCAGCATCATTATTCTAACTCAAATAGGCAGGGACCAGCAAATCCTGACTGTGACATTCAAATTCAGAGAGGCAGACAGAACTCTCATCTGCTGGTTCATCTCCTAAATGCCCACAGCTGCTAGGAATAGGCCATGTCAAAGTCAGGAGCCTGGAAACTCAATCCAGGTCTCCCAAGTACATGGGGTGTCAGGAATCCAACTACTAGAGTCATTGCTGCTGTCTCCTAGGGTCTGCATCAGCAGGAAGCTGGAATCAGGAGCTGGAGCTGGGTATGGCACCTAGACACTCCAGTGAGCCTCTTACCCCAGACCAGATGCCCACCCCCAAATTCACTCCTCTGGACCATGCCCTGCCCTCTCCTCCATAGTGGCTCAGGATTCCACAGAGAGGGGCTTGGCACTGGCAGCCTCGGTGGAAGGTTGTCTTGAAGTTGCTCTGCACAGCAAATACAAGGTCTGTGTGTATCACAGACATTTCCATGGTGCAGCAAGGAGCCTGGCTGAGGGAAAGCCATGAGCAGACTAAAGGTCCCACCCCCAGCCTCTTTTGCACTGCCTTGGGCTCACTGCCTCTCTAATAAATGTGAACAACTATTTGTTTAATAGAAAATATCATTCCATATATTCCTTGATTGTAATTCTTCTTTTTCTCTAACTGAATTTCTGTAAATCAGCGAGGGATTTAAAAACTTGGGGAGGGGGCCCAGCATTGTGGTGTAATGGGTTAAGCTGCCACCTGTGATGTCAGCATCCCATATGAGCACTGGTTTGAACCCTGGCTGCTTCACTTCCCATCCAGCTCCCCGCTAACATGCCTGAGAAGGCAGAAGATGGCCCAAGTACTTGGTTCACTGACAACCATTTGAGAGACTTGGGTGGAGTTCTAGACTCCGGGCTTTGGCCTGTCCCAGTTGTTGTGGCAATTTGGGGAGTGAACCAATGAATGTCAATCCCTCCCTCCCTCCCTCCCTCCCTGTGTGTGTGTGTTTGTGTGTACAAGCGTGCATGTGTGTCTATAACTCTGCCTTTCAAATAAATCTTTTTTTAAAGTAGAGTACTTGGGAGGGAGTCACAGGAGGAAAAGTCAAATCATTCATTTTTACCAAAATTAAGTGAGCAAAAGGTTACATCTCAGGTATGATAACAGGAAAGATTAAGAGATAAAAAGCAAACAGGAGAAAGGAAAGGGAAAAGCAAGAAGCACTTAGCAACCTCACTACTTAAACTTCTACTCAAGACAAAGCCCAGAGGAGCCAGTCGCAGCACAGAACATCTGTGTGGCCCACTTTCTACCCTTTAAGCCCCTGACATGGCCTTGGATGCCTCACTCTCTTCGGAGGGAGGGGGGAACCTGCTCTAAATCCACCTGATCCTGGAGAAACGTTCCTGTTTGAAGCAACCCATTCTCTCAGAACTCAGAGACTTTGCCACCATTTTTCTTGCCAAATTCTGACTTCCTTTCTTACCATCCTGCTTCTCTATTCCTCAGTTGAATTAACCTGCATTTTAAAAATAATTGAATTATCCATGCATTGTTTCACTACATTGCTTAAATGGCCTCTTGTGATTTCAGTGCTAACCTTTGGGCTTCTACCTCCTCTTCTGTGTCTCCTACAACCCCCAAGTTTATCTAGGCTGTTCCATCACCCCCTCGAGAACTAACAGGGTCAAAACACTCATTTTGCTGGTAGTCAGTGCTGAACAAGTGTGACACAGGAGACCTTTTTGCTTGGCCTGGACAACGCGTGATGGAGAAGAAGAGGTGAGGAGGTAGGCTCAGGGAAGCCAGAGGTTCTGCTCCAGAGCTGAGCATATTTCAGAGCGGTTGCACACTGGGAACTTCCAGATCTCCCTTGGCACCCTGCTGATGCAAGGTTGAATAAAACCCATCTCTTTATCCCGTGAAGGCTATTCCAGGCATTCCAGCATTCACACCCTCACCCTCCCTGACAGTCTGGCCCACTCTGAAGCATTTGTCTGAGGAGTTCATCAAACAGCAGTCACTGAGCAAGGCCCCCAATGCCCAGACCACGCTCCTGCCAACCCCGACAGGCATTTGCCCTGCCGACACATGGCAAAGAAGGTGCCATCAAGGACTGTTGTGTTCTGACCTTTGCTAATCACATTCTGAGGGTAAGTCATCTCTGGCTCTGCAAAGCATGCACATATACAAAGCCTCCGCAGAAACAACAAAGAGCCCAGGGGTCTCTACAGCAGCCTGGTTTGCCAATTTGCTAGCACTGAAATGAGTTACATGGCATAACACAGGTGACATCCAGAGCACAAGGGAAATAGGTTGGAGAAGACTGAGAAAGAGCCAAGGGAGGGTGATGGAGCCCAGAAGTAACGAACATGACTGATGCACACACAGCAAATGTTTGGCCTCTTCCCAGTGACAGAAGTATAAAAGTGGTTCCACTGGGTGAAACAACCACACATACAACTGTCATGATGAAAAGCCCAGAGTGTTTTCTTCCAGTTCCCTCTAATCAGAGTAACACCACCAACCTAACACGGGCATATGCTCAGCAGAGGGCTGTCCTCCACCTCATTTCCATCATTACATCATCTATTATCATTTTATGGACAAAGAAAATTTGGCTCAGAGAGGTCCAGTGATCAGCCCAAGGTCATGAAGCTGGCAAGAAGCAGAGCCAAACCAAAGACCCAGGTGTCAGACAAAGATCTTGTGACTCCATGCCTCAGATTGATGGCACCATCATCCACAGTCCTCAGCAAGGACAGGCACCAGAAAAGCCCAAAGAACCAAGCATAAGGAGCATATTAAAAGCCACCCAACAGCATCAATTGGCTATTGAAAAATGCACCTTCTTCAGTGACTAATAACCAGGGCAAAGCTCTTTCTTTATTGAATGGCCAGTACAGCTCATTCAATGAACATAAAAAACAAATCTCCATAATAGAAAGTCTGCAATGCATACGTATTTATATTATATAGAAACCACGGGATATTTTTATACTTGAATCATTTAGAATAAAATGTAATGTTTCTCCCAGCCCAGAGGAAGAATGAGTGTATCCCCTAACCAAGAACCAAACCACTGTACCACAAATGGTGAGGCATTCCTCACTCGCCCTCCTGCAGAACATCATGTACCCTGCCCAGTGCACAACAGCCTGCTCCCCTGCATCCCTCCTCACTGGGCCAGCTTCACGCCCTCCGGAACCTGCTCACTGAGTAAGAATTCAAGCATTCTAGAAACAGAGCTGGAAAGGAGTTCAAGGTCATCCTGATGGAAAGGAGAAATTCCAGGGCTGAGCAAAGTGCTTTGGATGCCTATCTTGCATTGGGAAATGGCAGTGATGAACATACCAGTGAGGTGGAATTTTGTGATTTGGAGCCAAAGATATTTGGTCGAAATCCTGGCTGTACCTCTCACTTGACAGGCAATCTGGTCAGCACTCCCTATCGTCCACATAAAATGGGGATAATGGGGCCACATAAGATTAGAGAAACATGAAAACAATGTAATAAAGTAACATTGGAATAATGCAATTAAATTAGAAAATAAGTGTAACAAAAGATAATACAACCAGCAAAGTACATGTTTAGTTCAAGTTAGATCATTTTGTACCTTTTTATGTCTAAAAATCATTGGAAGTTTCTTTATAGATTTTATTTATTTGTGAATTTGTTAGGCAAAGAAAGAGAAGTAGAAAGAAAGCCCCCATATACTGGTTCACTCCCCAAAAGGCTCACCAGCCAGGAGATAGGAACACAAGTCAGGTCTCCCACATAAGTGGCAGGGATCCAACTGCTTGAGGCATCACCATGGACTCCCACAGTCTGCTTTGGCAGGAAGTTAGAATGAGGACCAGGAGCTGGGACTTGAGACCAGGTACTCCAATGTCGAATGCAGGCATCTTAACTGCTAGGTTAAACATTTGCTCTTTGACTTATTTTTAAAATAATACTACCTGATTTTTATTTTTCATATGATACATATTCTAGGTTTTTTTCTCTTAATGTCTTGAGTTGCTTGTCCTATCATTTTTCACACATTTCTAAAAAGTGAATGTATGAAGAATTGCTTCAGCTTGATTCTCCAGAGCCCAGAAGCAAAAAGGAGTAAGCAAAAATCACTTCCTACAATGGAAATGGAGAATGTCCCATATCCATGAGTCTATTAAGTAATCATAGTTTTCATCTTTTTATAAATAGTTATTAGAGCAGTATGACATAACGGCACATCAATGAGCTATTCTAATATTAACTCTGAGCCCCACTGTGTGTGTAAACATAAATATAATTTTTCTTTGCTGTTTACAACCTAGTTATGGGTAAAGGTAAAGTTACTATTGGTTTGTTAAAGACCAAAGACAACTCAGTGGGCCCCAGGGCATGCAATTCTCATCTTATGGATGAGGAAATTGAGATCTGGTATATGAAGGGATTTGCCCAAGATCACAGTTTGTCATGGGCAAAGCCCAAACTAATGCCACATTTCTTACCAAAAACAAGCCCCCTCTCCTGTACCCTGAAGATCTGATATAACCTTCCATTCAGAAAGTTCTGTCCAGGGACCAGCACTGTGGCATAGTGGGTAAAGCCACCATCTGCAGTGCCACCATCCCGAATGGGTAACAGTTCAAGTCCTGGCTGTTCTACTTCAATCTAGCTCTCTGCCATGGCCTGAGAAAGCAGAAGACGGCGCAAGTCCTTGGGCCCCTGCACCTGTTAGGGAGACTCGGAAGAAGCTCCTGGCTCCTGACTTCAGATTGGCTCAGCTCTGGCTGTTGCGACCATTTTGGGGAGTGAACCAGAAGATGGAAGACCTCTCTCTGCCTCTGCAACTCTGCCTTGTAAATAAATAAATCTTTAAAAAAGAAAGTTGTGTCCAAATTTCCCCTCTCCTGAGATTACTGATGAGTGTGTTATACAAGACATAGATAAAAGGCTTGCTGAAGTCACCGTAGATTCACTTCCCTCCACTCCCTGCCCCTCATCGGCCCGTCACTGAGGGAGATGATGGTACACCACATGAAGCCCCGTGCAATGTGCAATGTTCTTTGCTGTGTTGCAATTTCTGAAGCAGGGGATGAGCAGAGTTGCCCCCTCCAACCTGTCAGGCTCCAAACCAGTAGTTCAGGGGACGCATCTGCACCCACAGCTCTTAGAAGCAATTTCCTTGGAAATGCTGCCTCCAGCAATAATATCTACAGGAGTGCCTCCCAAACACTAGTCCATGGATCAGTGAAAATCCATGATAAAGTTATCATTGGCCCACAGAGGGATGAGAAAAAAGAGGAACAATGTAGCGAGTTGTTGACACAGATAAGTGTATTCAATTTAAGGAACTGTCCTTTATTCCAAGATCATACATTTTATAGTTTTGCTTTGATTTCAGTTTTCCCATGTTTCCACACCCCTTTTTTGTATTACAAAGAATATGCAGTATAGTGTTTCAAACTAATTTCTAATTGGGAAAATAAAGACTCATCATGCTGAAGCAGTGTTGTAGTCTATTAGGCTAAGCCTTCTCCTGCGGCTCCAGCATCCCATATGGGCACCAGTTCATGTCCCGGCAGCTCCTCTTCCAATCCAGCTCCCTGCTGGATTAAGTTACATGGAGTTTTCATTGTATTGTAATTGAGACTTTTAATTTCATTGCTTTCAATTCACATTCAATCAAGGCTGGTGAGTAATCACCTACTAAGTGTTGATATCATTAGCAGGTGTACTATACATTATTTTTCTTAGCCCTATGAGACAGGCCTTTAAAAACACTCAGAGTTACCATGCCTGGCTTTGGAAGTTCAGAATTGCAAGCATTTTATGATGGCCTCTCAGATCTTGGTTTCTCAAATTCTGTCTTAATCTCCATGCCACTTTCTCCTTTAGTGAAGCATTCTGCATGCTACTATTCATTAAAGTCCTATTTCTACCCATCTATTTCTCCCACTCCACTGTACCCTTGGTGATTTGTGCCACATCTAATACATAATGGACACTCAATGATATTTGCTGAATGAATTAATCACAGGCCACTTTCCAAGGAGCTAATCATAATTTGATGAAATTATCAAGATGTTGCCTTTTTTTCTGAACACAGACTTGAGAAGACGACGAACTTGTAGTTCATCATGAAAAGCAGGTGAAAGTCAGGGGGTTTTTCATCAGCAACAGTAGTGAAGAGAATTATAATGAGGTAACACACATAACGTTCTACACATAGCAGGTATTACCTGCATGGGAATCTTCCTTTTCCAGTTCCTCTTCTGATTAGTTGCTTATTAAGGTTTTTGTAGAAAATCTG